>NW_023494802.1:19985811-20203311 GCF_904425465.1 Colossoma macropomum | reverse complement strand
ACACACCACAGCCCAGTCCACCCTCTCACCAACACACACCACAGCCCAGTTCACCCTCTCACCATCACAGATCAGAATGATCCACAAAACATACCAAAAACAATATATCAACAATTGGACCAATGAAATTGCCACAGTTAATAAATTAGAATGCTACAGATCCTGAAGAGAGAATACAGACTAGCAGATTATCTGATCAAAATAAAAAAACCCCAAAGAAAGAAACATCTTACCAATGCACAGACTGAGTGACCACAATTTAGAAATAGAAGAAGGCCATAAAACACTGGAGGCCGAGAGAAGAACGAATATGTAATCAGTGCAGTTCAGGACAAACAGAAACTGAGCAACACTTTCTCTCCTCCTGTAACAGATATAAAGACCTCAGAGAAGATTATTCAGCTCAGTTACAACTTATATCCCATCATTTAAGGAGAAAATGACTAAAACTGAAGATCTGTTAGGGGTGTGTTTAGGAGAGACACCAGAATGTGCTGAACTATCAGCTAAATATGTTTACAGCTGCTACAAACGCAGAGAAGAGAGTGACACAGCGCCTTAAACTGATCCCATGGAAACGTATCATTTATCTGATGTTGTTTGTGTATTTTACAATGTATATGTGTATGTATGTATATGTGTGTATGTACATATGAATATTTTATTATTTTACTCTTTCTTTTACACATTATTTCCCTCTTCACCATTATCTTCATATTCTACTAGGATATTTTAATCGCTTTGGCAACAATTGTTCATTACAATTCATGCCAATTAAGTTATTTGAATTGAAATTGAATTTGAAATTGATTAGAGAGAGAGAGAGAGACAGAGAGAGAGACAGACAAGAGAGAGACAGACAGAGAGAGAGAGAGAGAGAGAGTATTTTTTGAAGCAGGCTGATTTAGTTGGCTACATTACGAGTGGTCGAAACAAAAAATAAACACAGAGTTTGTATTTTACAATCTTAATGTGTTCAATGTGTTAATTCGACCAGAGACTTTAACTAACAAGGTAAAAAAAAAAAATAAAAAAAGTCAGTTTTGATTTCAGGTTTGATTTAAAGACTGAGCTGTTTCCATAATGTATGAGGCACCAAGCAACTTACGTTCCACTCTATTCCAAGCCTAACAATATTCTCTCGCCCACTTATTCCGTTAATTGGTGATATTTGCTCGATACTGGTAATACGTTCATGACCACAGAATCCAGCTCTAAATAGTCCAGTACGCAAAGTGTTAACCACAAAATGTTTCATCTCCTACACACGCGAGAGTCTCCGATGTTCAAATTGAGGTTAGAGGGTGGTCAGATAGCTGTCAATCACACTCTGTACACTCCCTGCCTGCACTCTGCACGCAGAGGACTTCCATTTGAAGTACTCACCCAAGGGCTGACACTAAAAGCTTTTTGACAGCGGCACCGAAAGGCCAGATACGATCATGAACAGCCGTTCTGCTTCGTTTGCCTCCTGCGTTGATCTGCTGTTAAAGTCTATTCTCACTCCGAAAATATGCAGATGAGCCCCCCCCCCCACCTTTATCTTCACAGCAACTGTAGACCCCATCTTTAAAGGGAAGCACTATAGAAAATCCACTACAGAATCTGGCACTGAATTCGCTCCTCGCAGATCAGCATTTATCATGCTATGTTTCAGCTCTGTGGAAGGTTATTAGGCTGTGGAATCCATAATAAGCTGTTTAATCTTGGTAAGGGATGAGGAGATGTGAAATTATGTTTACTGTGTGCTTGAGAGGTGCGAAATATTCAGGCCTTGTTTGATAATGTGCACTCAAGCATGCGGGGCTGTTGTCAGTGAAGGTCGTAGAAGATAGCATCTTGGGTTTATAGCACAGAGCTCTGAATAGCGCTACCAGGTTTCGCTGAAAACTGTGCCAGCTGAATCATATGAGCGTGGAGCAACGTGCCTTTCACCCCACGGTCGGCCCGTTTTAGATCTATTATGTATGTTGAAACCAAGGTATGGTACATCAGTTCAGAGCATATAAAGGAGAGAGGGAAAAAAAAGACAGACCTTCTGTTTTGGCTGTAGAAATTCATGGCTTTACCTAATCAATTTTTCACCAGCAAAATCAATTCCTCTCCTTCTTTCACTTTCTTTTTGGAAAATAGGTAAAGAAAGTCTCAAAGATAAAAGGTTTGCGTGAAGTGGCAGCTTCTGGGCCCCTCCAGCCCCCGGCCTGTAATGATGTCATGTAGTACACTGTCTTGTCTCCACTCACATCGAAGCTATGGGGAAAATCAATTTTGAATAAATTGCTTCCTCGCAAACAGTGCTACTATCTCAGAATCCAGAATGATCATCTTTGAAATACTGTGTATGAGCCCTTTTTAACCCTAGGCCACAAATAAACAGTAGCTAAACCTCTCTGATCATAAAATGCCTCTCCTTTAATTTCCATTAACTGTAAATAGGGATGCACAGTGATATCGAAATCATATTGGTATCAGCAGATAATTGCTTACAATTACAAAACAAAAATTGGATAGATGCTTAGGTTTGACCAATATTACAAAACAGCAGCCAGTTTCTCCAGCACTTTCACTCTCGCGCAGACAAACTGTCAACCTCCAGCCTTTCTACCGTAGCTCCTCGACCTCTTTCGTGACCTAGCTGTTAATGCCCCCTCCTGTTTCCTCACACATCTTTTGTCATATTTGCCACTTCATAGACATAGAATACGCCTACACCAATGAGCCAAAACATTATGACCACTCACATATGAAGTAAAGAATGTTGAATATCCTGTAACATCGGCGCATGTCAAGGTCTGGGATATAGTAGACTATACACTGTTAGAAATAAAGGTTCTGTTCAGGTACATTTGTTGGTGGTGTTAAGGTCTGATTGTGAACCTTAAATAAGTTTCTCCAGGTGAAAAGTTCGTATTTGTTCCTTTTCATAACCGAATGTTTTAAAACAGAACAGTAAAATAAAAGCCTGGAGACGAGACGGGGTGTGTGGAGTCAGTACAGCTTAGAACATATCATTTCAGTGGATTATGGTTCAGTTATGTTCCCTGACTAAAGGTACTGAGATGGAGCCTTGAGGGAACCACCCCAGTGACAGTAGGGGCACTGCCCCAGTGACAGTTTCAGACTTGTTCGATGTGAGAAATGGGCAGACGTTAAGACAAGGGCCTCATTGTTATGGTCAGACGACTGGGTCAGAGCATCCTGTCTACACGCCCTGCTGTGTCTGGGGCTGTGTAGCTGCAGATCAGTCAGAGTGCCCATGCTAACCCCTGTCCGCCATCAACAGTGCCTAAATGGGTGCACAAGTGTTAAAACTGGACCTTGGAGCAATGGAGGAAGGTCACCTGAAAAAACAACTGGTTAATCATGTCTCAGAAAGAATGTATGCATCTGGACACAAGAAGAAAAAGCTTGAAGAGAAGAGTATTTTTTGTGGGTTTAATGCTGTGCTATTGTTTTCAGCATGTAGGATTTGGTCTGTTTAACAAAGCAAGTTGAACTTTCAGCTTCAAAAAATCTGACAAACTCTTTTTCTGTTGATCCAGGTTTAGATACTCAGGCTGTGATTAATCTTTGTGCACATGAAACCATGAACAGCCATCCGTGTGCAACATGAGGAGCCACCACACACATCCTCTAAACCGCTTATCCTTCTGGGTCGCGGTGGGTGCTGGAGCCTATCCCAGCTGTCGTTGGGCAGAGGGCAGGATACACCCTGGACAGGCCGCCAGTCCTTCGCAGGGCAGACAGACAGACATATATATCCTAACTCACACATTCACACAAACACAATCACACCTAGGGGCAATTTAGCGTGGCCAATTAGCCTGACTGCATGTCTTTGGACTGTGGGAGGAAAGGACGCTGGTCGCCCAGCTGGGAATCAGACCCAGGCCCTTCTTGCTGTGAGGCGATAGCGCTACCCACTGCGCCACCGTGCTGCCTGAGGAGCCGCCAAAGAAGGAAAAAATAATCAAACCACCTAAATATAGAAAGTAAAGCATTTTTAGGACAGTAAAAAATGCAATGCTGTCACCACCAAAGGTATCTGCAATTTAAACTGTAACTCATTAGAATCTCAAACGAGCATCCAATTATCAACAATACACAACGAGCCAGTTATAAACGTCTACAATTTAGACAGTTTGTGACAGTCATTGTTATTAGTTAGCCTCTAATTTTACAGTACATCAGCCAACATTATAGAGCGCTCCTAAAAGATCCTGCTTAGGGACTCCAAAATGCCAGAGTCAGCCCTGTGTTTATGTATCAGCATCGGCAGATATGTACAGGGACAATTCCCATATTGCTGCATCTCTAATTGTAAATACTAAACTGCTAGAACACTAAATGCTAAACAGTGAGAATATGCAGTTGTTGAACATGAGCACACAGGGCCCAGCTACCCCAGGATGCAATGCATGTGTCTGTGATATTTGCAAACTTCAGAGAAGGTAAATGCCACATGTCCATGCTTTGACTCAACAGGCTCTACATCGCTTTGTAGTCGTGACAGTGATACTACCATTACGCAGTAGTCTCACGTTCAAACCTCTCTGTTTTTCTTCTTCTACAACGGAGACTGCGAGCCAGGCCCTCTTGTCCAACATCAGTGTCTGACCTCACAAAAGCTCTTCTGGGAGAATGGACAAAAATTTCTACAGACATACTAAAATCTTGTAGAAAGCTTCCCAGAAGAGTGGAAGCTGTCAGAGCTGTGAAGGGGGGACAAACTTCATATTAATGCCTTTGGATTTACAACCCCATTTCCAAAAAAGTTGGGACGCTGTGTAGAATATAAATAAAAATAGGATGCCATGATATGCAAATCATGTAAATCATTTTTTAAAAGGAAAATACTACAAAGACAACAAATCAAATGTTGAAACTGGAAAATTGTATTGTTTGAAAAATATATGCCCAATTTGAATTTGATGCCATCAACACGTTCCAAAAAAGTTGGGACGGGATGTTTACCACTGTGTTTCATCACCTCTTCTTTTAACAGCACTCTGTAAGTGCTTGATACAGGATTTCAGCTGCTCAACAGTTCGTTGTCTGTGTGTTTTTTATTTCATAATGTGCCAAATGTTTTCAGTGGTGACAGGTCTGGACTGCAGGGAGGCCAGTTTAGCGCCCGGACTCTTTTAATACAGAGCAATGCTGCTCTAATACATGCAGAATGTGGTTTGACACTGTCGTGCTGAAATAATCAAGGCCTTCCCTGAAAAAGACGTGGTCTGGATGGCAGCATATGTTACCAAAACTTGTATATATACTGTTCAGCATTAATGGTGCCTTCACAGATGTGCACGTCACCCATACCATGTGCACTAATGCCCCCTATACCATCATGAATACTGGCTTTTGAACTGTGCATTGATAACAAGCTGAGTGGTCTTTAGCCTGGAGGACACAGTGTCCATGATTTCCAAAAAGAATTTCAAATGTTGATTCGTCGGACCACAGGACACTTTTCCACTTCCCCTCAGTCCATTTTAAATGAGCTCGGGCCCAGAGAAGGTGGCAGCATTCCTGGATCCTGTTTATCATGATCAGCAATCACAGCCAGCAAATACTGGTTTTTGGCTCTGTCCCTCACATACAGAGATTTCTCCAGATTCTCTGAATCTTTTAATGATATTATGTACCGTAGATGATAAAAAACAAAAGTTCTTTGCTATTTTACATTGATAAACGTTATTCTTGAATTGTTGCACTGTTTGATCGTGCAGTCTTTCACAGAGTGCTGAACCCCTCCTCATCTTTACTTCTGAAGGACTCCCCCTCTCTGAGACACTCTTTATACCGAATCATGTTACTGACCTTTTGCCAATCAACCACCAGGTGTTTTTTGGGCATATATTTTTCAAAAAACAATAAATTCTCTCAGTTTCAATATTTGATTTGTTGTCTTTGTACTATTTTCAATGAAATATAGGGTTTAAATTATTTGCACATCATTGATGTCACGAAAGCTCCTGTAGGTGTGATGTGTAGGTGTCCCAATACTGTTGCCCATATAGTGTATATACATATATATATGTGCGCCACGGTGGACTAGCAATAGCCTTTGGCTCTTCTGAGACAAGGAAATTGATGGAAGCCATAATACCTTCATACCATGTAGACAAGGTAGAAATCTACAGCTTTAATTTCATCCATATATTAACTCAATATATAATGCATTTGCCTTTCATTGGTTTCATCTGTGTTGCTATGGGGTTTTGTAACCCTGAGGTGACATACCTGAGTCTAAATTCAGAGGCGCCGTGGTATTTTAATGAGCTGATATAGCATGTCTGCATGTAGCCAGCATGAAGGCCCACACACCCTGTGGCACCCTGAGATGAGTGTTGCCTACCCTTGCACCAAACAGCCATGTGGTCATTATATAAACCTTTGGATTGGCTAGAATTAGCACAAAGCCCACCTCCTAGCACAGACCTAATTAGGCTTATCAGTAATTAGGAACAGTGTTGGTGGTGCTGTTCAACACAGTAGAGCAGAGGCAGATTAAAAACTCCTCTCCCAGATCTGCCTTTTGTCTCCTTTGCCACTAATAAGGCTTTGTATCTGATCTTAAACACGTCAGTGCTTTTCATAAGGAGCTGACACGGGCCTGGGCGCTCGTCCTGTTCCACGTGAATATTCATTTCCTCTATTTGCATTGTACATGAATAATTAACTCCTAAACCTTTCATTATGCTAGTTATTAAATCAGACAGATCTGCTCGGCTATATATTTTTGCTCTCTCTCTCTCTTTAGCAGACAACAGTCGATTTCTCACACCGCGTGTTCCACCTGTTCCAAAACCTGTCTCCCTCTGGAAAACGTGCAAGTTCATTAAAACTAGAGCCACCAGACAGATGATCAGCCTCATTCCCAGTGCAGTATCTCTGGCAAACAGGCGTTCTACATCTACCATACACACTCTCTCCTCTATTGATGTGGTAAATACCAGCAGTTTATTAAACCTGCCTTGCTTTTCTACTCAACTTACGAATTACACCCACTATACAGCCCTGAGGAAGAAACTATAGAAACCATGAAGTGTTTCTGGTGGTTCCTGGTGATTTTGTAATGTGTTTTTGGCTTTTTAATGGATTGATATCACAGTGTAAAGGTATCCTAACGGTTTAACAGGTGACTAACAGCTGATTTTAAGCGTATTTGATGGTTTCTTTTTAGGATCTAAAGGTGTTCTGTAGGAAACTAGTTAGTGTCTATTGCAAGTCATTCAGCCAATTCCAATTACAAAGCAAAGCCATTAGGTTTGAATCCTAATAGCTTTTAATGGTCCTTTTTCAGCAGGGACGTCCACTACATAGGTGTACAATTACAGACTGTAGCCCATCTGTTTTCACGCACTGTTTATCAGCTATTAATCAGTTTCTGACCACAGGACCACTAATGATACAGCTCCAAACAGCAGTGACACTAATGTGGGTACCGGTGTCACTGCTAGGTTGAGAATGGTCCCCCATCAAAATGTATATCTATAAAAATATATTCGTTAAGAGAACAGCATGCAAACTGTACATGGTAACTGATGGTTATGGCCTGTAAATGACACTAGCAAGGTAAAGCAGGGGTGTCAAACTCAGCCACTAAGGGTCATATTAAAAAATCTCAACAAATCTGTGGACCAGAAAACGCCTATGTTTTAATTCTTTTTTAATTTACATTTTGCGATAAACCGAACTGACCATTGTTTATTCAAAATATCCAAAACCTCAACAGTAATATATACGCACTTGTGGTAGACTTTGAAATATTACATGAGTATTTGAAATACTCCAAATCTAAATGTCCATCTAATTGTTTAAACTAGACACCTGCCATTCTTTCTTTGCTGAAGGTTCATTAATACTTGGGCTCAGTTTCTGAGCTGCTGAGATAACGTTAGGTATTTATATTGGCTGAACTGCAGTTAGTGATATGACTGGTGTGGAACTGTGTAGAACAGTGTAGAATTGACGTGTAACCACTGTCCCATAGACTGTTGTTGGAGTGGGAGAGTCAGAGGGCACATAATGTTGCAGTGCATGCTGGGGACTGTAGTGCAGCGCATTATGAAACAAGCTAATATTAATACAGACTAAAATACCTTTGCAGGCCTGAGTGGATTGTGTCGCAAGCCTGATTTGGCCCACAGGTCTTGTGTTTGACACATGGTGATCTGAAGGTACAGCAGTGTACAAACACCCTTCATTTAATTTTCAGTCAAAACGTCAATTTAGTACAAGTTTTGATTTTCCAAAGTAAAAAAAAAAGAATAAATAGACAAATATTGACAGAAATGTATCCTTAAAAGCCGTAACAGCTAAATATTAACATTTTTAATATTTAGTGTTTCCTCTCTGCTTTCTTACAGCTTCCATTCTTTTTGGGAGACTTGCTTTCAGTATTTCAAAGGGATATTTTTCCACACCTCCAAAGTTCAGTCTTAGAAGTTGGTTGTACTTTCTGCTTCTCACTCTCAGATTAATCCCAAACACATTGTGATGTTGAAGTCAGGAATTTGGGGTGGTCAGTCCACTGTTCTGAGAACAGCAGCAGATTTTTTGCTTGATTTGCAGTGAGAATTTCTTCTTTTTCATCTAGTTTCTTTCCTCAGTAATGGCTTATTGACAGCTACACATCCTTTCAGACCCACAGCGCTGAGTTGTCTTCTCACAGTGGAAGGATGGACAGAAACACCTGTGCATGTTTTCAGATCTGAAGCAGCTTGATTTTCTCCTCTCTCTCGAAGATGAAAGCTTTAAGTGCTGTTTATCTGACGGTGAGATTTTTGTTCTGTTTTGTTGGTCTACCAGCTCTTGCGCGGTTGTTAAGAGTCTTTATCTTCTAATCATTTTTTAACTCCTGTTTTTGGAAACCCTGTTTTTTTTACTTCACTCTTACAACAGATTTGTTAACAAACAACTCATTCTGTCTCCAATTAGACACATCAGTGTGTTCAGTTGGAGAAAACACCTTTTATTACTTTTAACACAAAATGTGCTGAAATATTTCTGAGCCCAGTTATGGAAAACATATTTTGTGTCACCTTTAACACAGAATGCGCTAAATAAAACAACAATATGACACCAAAAGTGTTAAAACAGGTAACACAAGTAAGTGTGTTGTTATTTAACACATCACTGTTGTTTTCCTTTGACGTTTCCCCTCCTTACGCCTTCCGTATTCCTTATTTCTTCTGAAACGTACAAGAAATTGTACATAATGGTCATTTTGAATGGGAATTAAATGAACGAGGCATGGTCTCTAACTTTTGCACAGCGCTGTATATAATTGGACACTATATAACTATAACATACTACATAACTATAGACTATATAACTGTAACATATATGCTACACGTTCATGTCATTGCACCCTATTTGCTGCATTCTGTGATGAGCAGCACCAAACATATTAAAGTTTACATTTACAGTACCTCACGTTTAATGATGAATAAAAGTCATTCTGACTTTTAATTAACTCGTCAAGAGTTTTGAGTTCAGATTCTTTTATGACTGGTGTCCACTGATGACGACTGTGTTCTGTAGGACAGCGTATAGATAAGAAAGTGGAAGGAAGTAATTCCACTAGCCATTTGCGTTCCTCATTTGAGAGAGAGAAAAGAGAAAAGCTTGGTCTGCCTTATTCTCTGTCTGTATGAGAGAGAAGGGCCTTGTAAAGCTCTCAAATTCCTCACATTCTAATTTAAATCTGCACTGCACAACTTAATTCCCCCCAGAAGAGTTAAACGATTAGAATGCCTATCTTTGCAGAAATGAAACCGTGAGACTGCCCCCTAATGGACATTGTACAGCATCACAGTGTGCAGTGCGGTGGGAATACTGATGAAGTGCCATCTGTTTGTATGGAGGACACCGCTCACACACAGACACACACACTCAAAACTCTGTCCTAAAAGATCCATGTGAGACACTGAGAAAGTCAGAGTCAGCAGCCCAGCACAGAAAATGACCCCACCTAATACTTAATGACCATTTCGTTCAAGGGACGCTGGCCTAAATGAGCTTTCTGACATTTGCACACTTGTAACTTCACTTATGTACGTGAAGCACCTGTACAAACTACCACATTATGCAGAAAGAACATAGTTCGCCAAAGTCAGAACTAATGCTGCATATACATTACACCATAGCCATTCGCTTACCTTGCAAACCATTGGAGTACAAGCAAATGCGTAGCCAGGCTTGTGCTCCAATGCAAAGCAGGTAAGGAGAGTCTTTATGTTGTTTTAAAATCTACCAGTGTAAAAATCTCCTGCTAACTTCTCCATTTTCTCATCACTGATTTCAGGAGATTGAATATGAACCTAACTCTATGGACTATGGACATGATAAACGCACCCAGTGGCCACCAATCAAAATACATTTCTCATCTGCATATGTAACAGAGCTAAAAAGAAAAGAGTTAATAATAATAATTGTAGCCCTTAATTGTGAGAATTCTCCCAAAATTATTGTTCATAAGAAATATTTTTTTTGTTACATATTTCTTGTTATTAAGGGCTGAATTGTTGTTTTATATTTCTTATTTTTTCTAAAAATACTGATTATGGCTCTATTAATAGTTCAGTGTGCTAGTTTGGACTACAATTCCCTGCTGACACGCGCGCAACTGCCAAAACTTGCGTTTTCTGTTCATTTCGTCCCTTCGTGCCTCCCTTACCCCAGCAGCGCTTTATACTAGATAGATAGATAGATAGATAGATAGATAGATACTTTATTGATCCCGATGGAAAGTTAGCAGCCAGTATCAGCCACACAGCACAGGACTGTGACAATGTTCTATGCAGTCTGCATCGGTTTTTGGCGCCAGTTGAGGAATGAGCTAGGAAATATGCTTAAACTTCTGTTTTCCTTTCCTTTTCTCACTTTTGTAGAGTTATGGGCAGCTGCAGCAAACATAACCTTAAAACAGACTGTGTATGTGTGCATGCAGGTACGTTGTAGTCAAATTGTCTTGGAATTGGTTGTACAAAGGTACAGGGTATCCCAAAAAAATTGACATCATTTCGTGGTCTAATAACAGCCAATTCTCCCTCAAATGATCTCAAATTTAAATAAAATGTGTAAAAACTAACCCAGTTTAATTTTTAATGTTTTTCAGGTTGAAGAACGGCGTTCACCAGAAATGAAGAGGCATTGTGTGTGTTAGAATATGCTCAAACAGTCAAACGAGAGTGTGCAGCAGCATTTTAGAGAAAATTCAATAAAAATGCACCAACTGGACAGCAGATCTGGACATGGCACAAAAAACTCAAAGAGGAAGGCTGTCTGTGCAGGACAGAGGGATCTGGACGACCACCAGTATCAGAGATATTACATTAGTGAAGCTGTGAAATCGGTTATAAAATCTACATCCCTCTGAATTTCTTGTTCGAATTTTGATAAATAAATCTTGTGTTGTTCAACATGAAGCCTGTTTAATTCCGTTTGCCAGGACATGTAGTTACTCAGATACTCACATCTCAAATGATGTCAGTTTTTTTGGGACACCCTGTATTATCTGTTCTGTGAAGCTTCAAGAAAAAAAAATGAACTCCCTCACTGTTCTAGCTACAGTTCGTCCACTATACGATCACACATAACTAAATGTACTAGCTAAGCTGTATATTGTTTTTATTATATTTAATTTTCCTGAGTAAATGTGTACTTGTAGTGCTGTGTACTACTGTGCTGGAGAGCTATGGGCAGTCGCAGCAAACATAACCTTAAAACAGATTGTGTATGCTTGTATGCAGGAACAATAAAGACACAGGCAGAGAGGGAAGCCATTGAGTCAGCCGTTTTCTGTGTGTCCGTCCCTTTAATGCGAGCTGTCCGGTATCACCTCCCATTACACATAAAGTTGCATAAACAAGCCCTCATCGACTTGACCTCATCACTTCCCCTGGAAATGATTTCCATTACTTTATTAGTCCAAGTGAAGGGTGTTAGATGAGCCCTCAGCGGGATGAGGGTTTGAGTGATCACCAGCAGCAGAACTTTCATAAAAATCACTGTGACCTGATACATTTCCCTGTTTAAACTCAAAATGATGGACAAAGCTGTTCATAAGCTAAAGCAATAAACATTTCAAAACCATGACATTTAATTTACGGGGCTTTTGGTCTCAAACAACTCTGTACTGTTATAAATGACTATACGGCGACTTCACTTTCCACTGCTAGCTGGTTTGTTAGCATGCTAAAGGCTGCACAGCTAAGAAGAATAAAAAGAAAGGCACTACAGTGCGGCTATACAGCCAGACAAAGCACTTACACTTACACACGTCATGTACATTATGCTCTATTCATTTAAACTTCTTAAAAACGTTTTGTTTGCATGGCTGTCTGATTAGCTTACTAAGGCTAACCTGCCACGTGTGGGTGCTCTCCACTGGAATAATCTGCTCTTCACTGACATTTTCTGCAGAACTACTGCAGGTAGGGTTGTTCGATTCCAGAGATTTTGCAGATGACTGTGATTACAATTCCAATTCCAAGTGAATCGATTCTGAGAGTTGATACTGCACAATAATCTCAATTCCAAAAACCAAGACACAGAAAAGGACATATAGCAAAAACAGAGTATGATATTAATTATATTTAATTATACCTTAGCAATAAAATCTGGAGAGCTGATGCTGTTAGTAGACCAAAGGGGGCTAATCTGTACATGATTCTCCTTTTTATGGGTAGATTCAGCGCTTACTTTGCTTTCCACTTTGACGAAAGTACAACCCCATTTCCAAAAAAGTTGGGTCGCTGCACAAGATGTAAATGAAAACAAAATGCCTTGATGTACAAATCATTTAAACCCTGTATTTCATTGAAAATAGTACAGAGACAACAAATGAAATGTTAAAACTGAGAAATTGTTTTGTTTTTTGTAAAATATAGACCCACTGATAACATTTGGCGCATTACAAAATGAAAAATACGACAAAGGAGACCCTGAACAGTTGAGCAGCTGAAATTCTATATCAAACAAAAATGGGAAAACATTTCACTTTCAGAGCTACAGCAGTGTCTCCTCAGTTCCCAAACACTTACAGAGTGTTGTTAAAGAAGAGGTGGTGAAACACAGTGGTAAACAAACCCCGTCCCAACTTTTCTGGAACATGTTGCTGGCATCAAATTCAAAATGGGCATATATTTTTCAAAAAACAATAAAATTTCTCAGTTTCAACATTTGATATGTTGTCTTTGTAGTATTTCCCTTTAAAAATATGGTTTACATGATTTGCAGATCATTGCATCCTATTTTTATTTACATTCTGCACAGCGTCCCAACTTTTTTGGAAGTGGGGTTGTAAAATACAGCTGGGGAAAATGCTTTTTTCAGACCAGCTGTCAAAATATCTCACATTCTGTGTGCGTAAACCTGAATGTCACTGTATGAAGTCCAAAGCTTTGGAGTTGATTCTCTATTTCTGAATGCCTGGAATTGACAGATTGATTCATCTTGGGATCAACTCCCGGCTCCAGCTGCCAGTCTTCTCAGAAATCAATCGGAAGCAAAACAAGAGAAAAACTTTGTTAACTTACTTGCACGGAATAAAGGGAAGGGGTACTTAAATAAGATGGTATAGCTTATAAAACACTGTGCTAGTTAGCCAGGTCACTCACTGATAATTAGTGAGGGGTGTAGTGAAGCCTTGTGAAACATCAAGCATTCAAAACATTCATTCATTCATCATCTAAACTGCTTATCCTCCTGGGTCACAGGGGCTGCTGGAGCTTGTTATCAGTGCTATTTAGGTGGAAGGCAGGAAATAGCCTACCCTGGACAGGTCGCCAGTCCATCACAGGGACACACTGACATACACAGTCGCACACACTCACACATAGGGGCAATCTAGCATTGGCAGTTAGCCTGACTGCATGTCTTTGGACTGTGGAAGGAAACCCAAACAGACATGGGGAGAACATACATTTGCCCAGCATGCACTGGGCCTACATTTTATCTTGGTCATTCTGTCTATATACTGTAGTTCACTTTCCTCTTTCCATATTTTTTTAATCATTATTAAAAAGGCTTAATCCTTGTGTGGTGTTGATGTGTTACTCAGTGGTCAATACAGCCATAACAATTTATGTAAAAATACCAGATGTTTAAAATATCACAAGTGTCCAGCGTAGGGTTCTCCTTTAGCAGCTGTAGTCAGTCAGCAGCCTGTCCATGTTGTCCACCCTCACACACACACACATATACAAACACATACACACACAGACTCACACACACTAACAGCAGGCCATGTAGGAGGAGAACAGAGTGAAGGACACAGCACCTCCACACTTTTACTCCCCGCCGGTTCACCCAACACCACATGTGTAATATAAATGTGTGGGGGGTGAACAGAGTGAAGACACTGAAAATGGGTTATTTTATATGTTCTTCACAGAAAATGAGCAAAGGCCAAGAATCTGAGGTTGAAATAATAATAAATCACATCATTTTTTCTCTTGGTTAACACTGAAAACGGGTCCCACAGACCCCAACACCACACAAGGGTTAAAGTGAATAAGAATAAGTTAAAAGACGGAGTGTCTTGTTCCAAGTATTTAACAAAAAGGAAGAATTATTACACCAGTTATTATAATTATATAACAGTTATCAAAAGTAGGCTATATGGGTTGGGATACAGAAAGCAGAACCACTCCATCTTTATCTGCTGTGCCGGTGTTAAGGCGACTTCTTCCATTCCTCATCAGCTCTTCTCTTCAGCCTTAGAGAAAATACCTTCAGAGGGAGCAGTGTGAGCTCTTCTGGGATCTGAGATCAGATGATTGACTTGGCCAATGTGTCAATCACAGGTTAAAGCACCAGGTTTCAGGGGCTCAGTGATATGTTATGAAGCCTTGTTTATCTATGACCGCAGGACATTTGCATTTACACCAGACCTTAAAGCAGTGCTTGGAAACATCTGTGCTTCAAAAGCTTGACACAGCGCTGATCTGTTAGTATTGAGGGTCCCATCACTACAGAGATTTGTCTGGACTATGGTTTGTATGTGGTGCATGAATTGACCCTCCTGCTGCTGCTGCTGCTGCATAAACTCAAACTATCTAATTAACCATTGCTCCACCTGTTTTCCCCCGTTTTGTATTCTAATATTTTACACTAACGCTGTTTCCTATCCGGTGTCGACCCCTTCTGAGTCTTGGTTCCTCTCAAGGTTTCTTCCTCTTTGCTCTTAGGGAGTTTTTCCTTGCCACTGTCTCCATTGGCGACGCTCGTGGGGGCTCAGACCTGTATTTTTCTGTAAAGCTGCTTTGTGACAACACCTGTTGCGAAAAGCACCATATAAATAAACTTTGACTTGACTTGACTTGTGGTTGTGGTGAGAGGTAGCGAATGAAAGAATCTGCCCTAATTCTGATTGATGCAAAGAAAAATCTTGACATCAGCTTCCTCCAGCTTAGTCCCAACTCAAATCCATCAGAGGAAACATAAAAGTGCATGAATCTCTCACTCGAAATGATCAGCACTGTCCTTTATTTGAAAGCCAGCAGTGAACTCATGCAGGGTCCTATGGCTAACAGCGAAAAACGGATTAAGGAAACAAGCTGACAGGCCTTTTAAAATACACTGTAGTTCACAATAGAGGAGTCTACTTTGAATTGTTTGATAAAGTATCTTTTCCTTAAATAAAAGAAATATCATACAGGTCAAAGGGACCATGCAACATTATCTAATGCCCAATAATACCTGAACTACAATTATATGCCTAACTATATTACACTGGTGAAACTCAATCTAAGGCTGAATAAAGTAGTTGTTTGCTCTGTCGCTGCTGCTGAGTTGCATCACAGTGCCGTAAGCTTCAAAGGCCACAGTCTCACCCGAGACCAGACTCCAGCACTCAGACAGCAGCGGCTGTCCCCGTATCTTTAATGAGTACAGGAGAAGTGCTGGCATCCCTCTGTGGGCTCAGCGGGGTGTCTCCTCTCTCACTGCTTTTGGCGCGTTCTCTGGACTGAGTGACCCTTTCATTCTATGAACCTCCTGCGGAGAGCGAGCGGGAAAAGGCTTACATGTGAACTTAAAGGACCACATACAGGATGCGTGTGACCGCTCGAGAGCTGAAGATGCAGAGCGGTTGTGCAAGCTGCATGTTCGTATGGAGTTCCTCACAATTACTGTAGATGGCAGCACCATACAAGCAAGAGCAAGTCTATGCAGCCATCACAAGCATAAAATGACTGTGGAATCAGGGTTGGGAGGTTTGTTTCTGTCTCTCAAGTTCAATTTTCAATTAAAACCTTCAAAACATTCTGCATAGGCTGAAGCATTTGTACATACAGGATAGGTGAAATCGCTACACTCACAATATTGTTCAATCTGTATGTGGGTCATTCTACAGAAACATCCACTTTTGTGTCCCTAGCGTTTATAGATATAATACACTTAAAAACCATGTTAGGGTTATATATTATTTATATTTTAAAATAAAGCAATAAGTTATTTTAACAATTACACCTTTTTGATCCTCAATTTAGCAATATTGGTTTTTAAATCAATTATCTAGAATTCCAAGCACCACAGAAGAGCTCGTCCCCACAGTCATGTGTGAAGGCTGAGGCCATATTTTGAAGAAAAAAACATTTTTCTGAAATTTTAACTGCAATAATCTAAACATGATTATAAAATATATAAATTAAATGACATAAAGAAAACAAATGCCATATAAATATTATAAAATATATAATGAAAGTTGTCCCCAGGAGTCGTGTCACTGGTGTTACTGCGTAACTAAAAATCTCTTATTTTGAAATAAAAATCACACTGATGACATCACTTGACTTCCTTTTACCTGTTTTCTGAGGATCTATGAAGAAAAGCACATGGTGAGTCCACTGTGTCTTTCAGTTATCAGAGATTTTCTCATTTAGCTCATGATTTCATATGAAGCTTTTAGCTGAAGTCACTGGTGTGACCGACTTTATTCTGAGGTCATTGTGAAAAAAAAGAATACAAATGGATTAAATTCCATATTTTAGTGGATATTCCATGATTGACAACATGTGGTTTGATGTTCTGTAGCAGACATTTAGTAAAATGCATTTTTCATTAAAAATGTCTCTGGTGTTCCCTTTATTATGTGTAACACCAATGAGGATCAGTAACACCAGTGACTCCTATGGAGAGACAGAAAAGTGGACGTTTCTGTAGAACGAACCATATATGGCTCAATCTGTGTGCAGTGTTTTTGTACATACATCAGAAATTTCACAACAGGCACTATTTTGCTGTTTTATTTTATTTGGCAGTACAATCTCAGAAATAAAGGTACTAACCTGTCAGTGGGTCAGTGCCCCTCTTGTCACTGGGTTGGAACCCTCAAAGGTCCATCTCAGTACCTTTAGTCAGGGAACATAACTGAACCATAATCCACTGAAATGATATGTTCTAAGCTGTACTGACTCCACACACCCCGTCTCACCTCCAGGCTTTTATTTTACTGTTCTGTTTTAAAACATTCAGTTATGAAAAGGTACAAATACGAACTTTTCACCTGGAAAAACTCATTTAAGGTTCACCATCAGACCTTAAAACCACTGTTGTACCTTTTAAGGAAACATTTACACTGTTTGTACCTTGATGAAGGAAAAATGTACCTGAACAGAACCTTTATTTCTAACCGTGTAGGATGAAGAGCTCCATTGCCCTTCAACATGTCATGCCACCATCTAACAAGTCAGTTTATCAAATTTCTGCGCTGCTAAATCTTCTCATCAGCTGTAAATGCTGTTATTGCTAAGTGGATACGTCTAGGAACGACAACAGCTCAGCTGCAATGTGGTAGGCCACGCCTAGGTCACAGAAGGAGATTCCAAACCATTGGAAGCAATGTGAGACTGGCAGATGAGTCTGTGTGGATGTCAGGAGAATACACCCTGCCCAAATACCCACTGCCAACTGTAAATTTGGTTGAGGAGGAATAATAGTCTGGGGCTGTGAAGGGGACTCTTAATGCTACAACATACAATCACTTTTGAGTGACTTCTGTGCTTCCAACTTTGGGGAAGTCTCCTTCCTATTTCAGCATGGTAATGCCCTCAAGTCAAGTCAAGTCAAGAGGCTTTTATTGTCATTCCGAATTACATTCCTCCAAGGAACATCTTGGTGCAACATGGAACAAAATAGACAGTACAACTCACGCGCAATGGTGGGTGCATAAAGAAACTGTTTGCCAGGTTCGGTATGGAAGATAAACGGGATGAATTGGAACACAGACTTCAAGCCAGGTTGTATCGCATCAGTGCTCAACCTTGTGGCTGAATGGACGCAAATCTCCATGGTCATGTACCAAAATACAATGGAAAGCACATTGTGACATCCGTTCACTCTTTGTCCTGGTCTTTCACTGTTTTTGCCTTTTTCTTGTTTTTCCAGTGTTGTGTGTTTTTATATATCTGCCATGGGCCTTTGTTTTCTTGTGACATGTGCTTTTGTTGTCATGTTGGCTCCTCCCCTGTCCTGCCCTGTCTTCACCTGTTCTTTGTCTCCTAGCCCCGCCCTCTCATTGGTCTCAGGTGTTTCTCGTTTTCTGTTAGCATTTATACCCCCGTGTTTGCTCAGTCCCTTTGTCTTGCTTTGTCTATATGCACTGTTGCTGTTTCTTGTTTAGTGCTGGTTTCCTTTGTTTTGTCTTGTCCTGGATTTATCTGTTCCACTCAGCTCTGCCACTGTGTTTTTGGACTTTTTTGGATCTAAATAAAAGCAACTCGCACTTGCATCCTGCCTCAATGCCTCCTACGTTACACATAGACAGGAAAGAGAAGCATTAACACCCATGGTTTTGGGGGTCAACTATTATCTATGGTATAAATAAGTTATATCTTTCTTTTCCAAAACAACAAACTAATTCTAACTCTAATCAAGCAAGAAAAAGTCACGATTTTATATTTCTGTGCCACAGCAGTGACACAGCACACGTTCAAGTTAATGCTATTTTCAACTCCATTGTGTCTTCAGCTTTTACGTCTGAGCCAAAGAGCAGCCAAACCGAAAGATTAAAGGTCACAGACATACAATGCCTCACTCACTTCACCCTGCCAGCTAAGAGGTCAGTCTCTATATTCAGTCACTTGGGGTTTGGCTAAAGCCGCTGTGGAGCTCATCATTCGGAAGCTTAAAAAGAAGCCATTGTTTTAATTACCCCTGTCCCAATTTGTCAGCTTAAAAAATACACCAGGCGTGGTGCAGCATTGAACAGCACGGACGGCACGGCCTGTTAATTGACTTCCTGCATTCCAAAGAAGAAGCACTGCCATGACAACTACAAAGGCATTTCATTGGACAACGGTAGCGAAGGCAGCAAATAAGGTTCATAAACATCCATACTAAGGACTCGAATCTTTCTAATGCAAAACTGTTTCGGTGCACAGTGCACCACCACCAGTGAAATGAGGGGCTGAACGGCCCTCCAGTGTGTGTAGCTGAAAGGGACAAAACACATGGGGTCTTTCATTCTTTCACACAGTCAAATCAAAGACCAGCATTAAAATAACTCACGGAGTTTAACAGGTTTACCCACTGAGAGTCCATTTAGATTTACTGAAGGCTTATTATTTAGTTATCAGTCTTAAAAGGTATTATTCTGTAACTATTCATTAAATAGTCATTAAATCTGACAGTACTTTCCAAAACTGGAGTTCAAAAAATAATGAAAAGATATAGAGAAAACAGGACTCCTAACAACAACCAAAACAGTCATTAAAGCTTTCATCTTTGAGAGAGAGGAGAAAATCAAGCTGCTTCAGATCTGAAAACATCCACAGGTGTTTCTGTCCATCCTTCCACTGTGAGAAGACGACTCAGCGCTATGAAAGTTAGTCTGAAAGGATGAGTTTCACACCACTGAATGTGTTTGGGATTACTTACGGTGGGAATGTAAAAACCAAAAAATGCAACCAACTGAAGAATGCAACCAAGACTGAACTTTGGAGGTTTGGAAAAATATCCCTGCAGATTTCTATGAAATACTGAAAAAAAGTCTCCTGAAAAGAATGCAAGCTGTAATAAAGGCCAAGGGTGGACACACTAAATACTCAACATATTACACTCACTGAGCACTTTATTAGGAACACCTGTACAGCTACCAATTTGTGCATCATTATCTAATCAGCTAATCGTGTGGCATCAGTGCAGTGCATATGATCATGCAGATATCATACCAGCTCTAGGTAACGTTTAGATCAACCATCAGAATGGGGAAAAATGTGATTTCATTTATTTTGACTGTGGCATGATTGTTGGTGCCAAATGAGCTGGTTTGAGTATTTCTATAACTGCTGATCTCCTGGAATTTTCACATACAACAGTCTCTAAATTTTACTCAGAATGGTGCAATAAATATAAAAGTGTCAGTTTTGTGGATGGAAACACTGATGGGAGTGGTCAATTTAGCCTAGCCAGACTGGTTTGAGCTGATATGAAGGCTGTGGTAACTTAAATAACAACTCTGAACAATTGTGGTGAGCAGAAAAGCATCTCAGAATGCACAACCTGCCAAACCTTGAGGTGGATGGGCTACAACAGCCAAAGACCATGTCAGATTCCATTTCTGCCAGCTGAGAACAAAGCTGAGGCTAAAGTGGGCACAGGCTCACCAAAAGTGGACATTTGTAGACTGGAAAAACATAGCTTGGTCTGGAATCTCAATTTCTGCTGAGGTACACAGATGGTAGGGTCAGAATTTAGGGCCAACTGCACGAATCCACTGACCCAACCTGCCTTGTGCCAACAGTCCAGGCTGGTGGAGGTGGTGTAATGGTGTGGCCAACCAGTTTTCTTGGCACACTTTGCACCCATTAATACCAATCAGTCATTGCTTGAATTTGGGTATTGTTGCTGGCCATGGGCCTCCCTTTATGGCCATGATTTACCATCTTCCAATGGTTTCTTATGCCAATGCACAATATCACAAAGCAAAAGTTGTCTCAAACTGGTTTCATGAACATTACAATGACTTCAGTGTTCCATCCAGTGGCCTTCCCAGTCACCGGACCTGAATCTGAATCAAAACTGGACATTTGAAGACTGGAAAAACATAGCCTGGTCTGTTCAATCTCAGTTTCTTCTTAGGCACTCAGATGGTAGGGTCAGAGTTTAGGGCCCACTGCATGAATCTCTGGACCCAACTTACGGTCCAGGTTGGTGGAGGTGGTGTAATGGTGTGGCCAAAGTTTTCTTGGCACACTTTGGACCCATTAATACCAATCAATCATCGCTTGAATGCCACAACCTATTTGGGTGTTGTTGCTGGCCATGTGCCTCCCTTTATGGCCATGACTTACCATCTTCTAATGGTTTCTTCCAGGATGCCAATGCACCATATCACAAAGCAAAAGTTGTCTCAAACTGGTTTCATGAGCATGACAATGAGTTCTTCAGTGGCCATCCCAGTCACCGAACCTGAATCTAATCAAGAATTGCATACTGAAATCATGTCAACATGCACAGAAAGGAATGTTTCCAACATCTTGTGGAAACCATATTCAAATAACTGAGGCTTTTTTGGGAGCAAAGGAAGGCCTTTGCTTGGTGAGTGTATATTTAGATGTTGCAGCTTCTGTGTAATTTTCTTTTTATATTTATTTTTCTAGTTTTTTTTTTTCTGATGCTGAAAATGAATAACTTAATGGCATTTTTTTCTGGAACTAATATTTGAAGTCATTTATGTAGAGAGCAAAAAAGTGAAGCATGGGCCCTTGAAGTTTAAGGGATTAGCAGTGGTGATTTCATCTTGTGTAGTTCTGGGACAGTTTTCTAAAAAGTGAAAAACACCCACTGATAGTGATTATACAATTTAATCAAGACTAATTCTGTGTCCAGAAAACAAGGCCATAAAATCTTGAGCCCATCAAAAGTGACAATTTGCATACAGGGGTTATGTAATCATGTCATATAGCTTAGATAGTTGAGACTGTGAGGCTGATTTTTCATGTTGTAACTGTACATTTCTAATCACTGCAACATATGCCTGGATTAAAACAGAATCACCCATGCAGGGCATGTAATGACTAAGAGGGAACCAATTACACGCATGGCTGGGCGATGACTGTCTTCCTGCACTCAGATTAAAAAGCAATCACAGCACAATTTGAGAAGCTCATTCAAACTCTGTGGGTCCAAGTGAGCCCAAGGAGAACTTCATATTGAAGTGTAATTCTGTTCAGCTATGGAAATATTTAGCATTCTGTTTGGCGTATGCTTCTGTTTTGAGCACACCTCCCACCCAGTGCGCAGGTGAAGGACGTAAATTTAATTTTCCTTTAGCTCAAACTGAGTATCACCTCTGCCGCAACCCCACACTGAAAAAAGTGGGTGGCAAGCTGCACCTTCTCTCCAGCGAGCGTGAAATCCCACGTACAAAACGCCTAAAGGATGTGAGGACGTGAAGCACGAGAATAAGCACTTTGCTCCTACTGATGTCTTGCGCTGCCTGTTAGAAGCTGAGTGGGCACTCATGGTCTGAAAAAAAAAGTCAGGGTCTGTCGCTGCTGCATTAAATGTTTTTAAAGTGGATGCTCCTGACTCAAGGCTTTCATTTCAGCAACATGGCAGTCGTTTCAGTCAGCACAACGATTTGTCCTCTCTCACCTAAGCTGGGCTATGAAAGTTGCCCCAGGCTGTAGCCTAACTCTCTGGAGGTCCTAACAATTAAAACTGGAAATCAAAAGGGGAATAACACGTCAAACTATGTCAAACTACCTCAGTTGCGCAATGTGTCCAGCAACTCATATGAAACTCAGCAAGTTGCAAGTGTCTCAGCCAATCAAAGTGCCAATAACGCACCTCGTGATCGTATCAGACAACATCAATTTAAACAATTAACTAGATTTAGAGAATCAGAGTACAGGGAAATGAACACAGCATGGTATGTCGGGCGGTTGAAAAGGAGACCCCACCCTGACCCCCTGACTGACTCAAGGTTGTTAGTTCTTTAATTTTGTCATTTTCATCCTGAGCCTAACATATCTGCAGAGCTGCTTTAAGGTGAACCTGGCCACCTCCTATTTCTGCTGTTATATCAAAAATATGACTGCAAAATGGCAGAGGGCACCTGCAAGTGAGTCCTAAATGAATGGGTGTCAATGGACAGCTAAAGATGAAAAGATAAAATAGTTTATAACCTCTTGTTCAAGAACATATTCCACTGGTATTGGCTGAGAGAAGACTGACATCATGAACATGAAGCGCTAGGGATGCATAGATACAGACACCAGTATTGGGAATCGGGCCAATACCATGCTCATTTACTCACATTCAAAAAAATTCACTAATACCAACATCCAATACCTGCTGATTCCATGCAATATAAGCCAAGTGTACACTGCCACGCTAATGACCCAAGCTGGCAGTGTAGGAGGCTCGGCTCACACAGACTTATTGACTTCATGCCAGTTGGACACAAAGTCTCTGGTCACTTTAAACATTCTGCCTTGGCAGATTCCCGCCAGGACTATGCTGTGTGATTTTAGCCCATTTTTAACCACACACAATCACAACCGCTTCCCCAATATGGGTGGAGACATGCAGGCTACCTAAACGGAGACTAAAGATGTCCATGTTTCCTTTACTCTGTTTGACTGGACAGAACTGCGAGGTTAATAAGGTGATTTTTAAACTGTGTTTGTAAAGTAGGCTGTAGAGAGGTTGTATTGTCCTACCATGTATATTTCAGTGCACAGTGTTCGCTCAGTACTCGGTGCGCAATGTTATATTGAATTAAACAGCTTTATTTGAAACTATCCGTAGACAGAGCTATCAGCAGGATACGTTTCACACAGCATGGACAGAGTTTTTATACAGTGTGAGTGACCAAAGTGTATGTCAGTGTATGTCTGGCTTTAGAGGACATTCACAAGCTACAGCTCAACCAGCCAAACAAAACACTTCAGACATTAAACTTCACAAGTGAGCTCCATGGATGCATTAGCCTTGGACGTGATTCCTGCTGTCACTGAGCTACAGACACAGTTGATGAAAGAGACAGAAGTAAAAGGTACTTTACTCACAGCTGTAAAGAAGCGCTTTTCTGACGTGGAACAAAACCCGCTCTTCTCTACTGCTGTGGTACTTGATCCAGGGTACCTAATGTAGCATAGTCAGCTAATGCACATCATTTAAAATCAGCTAGATTCTGAAGATTCAACTGTTAGGTACATTGCACTCATTTACCCCAACAACTACATCATCTTAAGTAGGTTACTCAGTATGGTATCGGACTCGGTACTTGTACTCGGTCAGAAATAAACGGTACCTGATGCATTGCTATGAATCACCATTATCAAATCCTAGACCTGTTCAAAACTTCAAAAGTGCTCAAAAATGCACTGTTTCTATGCTGTTTCTACACTCATTGTCCATTTTATCAGCTCCACTTACTATATAGGTGCACTTTGTAGTTCTACAGTTACAGACTGTAGTCCATCTGTTTCTCTGATACTTTGTTAGCCCCCTTTTACCCTGTTCTTCAGTGGTCAGGACCCCCATGGACCCTCACAGAGCAGGTACTATTTGGGTGGTGGGTCATTCTCAGCACTGCAGTAACACTGACGTGGTGGTGGCGTGTTAGTGTGTGTTGTGCTGGTACGAGTGGATCAGACACAGCATGAATAAATAGTTACAATATTAATTAAATAAACCTAAACAGGATAACTGGAGTCAAATCAGTTAATGGAAAAGATCACAACCATTGCAGAGAAATCTGAGCCAGTAAGTTTCTCTTAAAGACACCTTTTCACAATAAATCACTCTGAATGATTTACTTTACTTTTCAACCTTTAAATTATGCCGAATAAAAAAAAAAGTCCGAATTCCTCTTTAGATCGGATCCACTGTTAACACACCTCCACGACATTCACGTAAAAAGCCTGAGCTTTTGTTCTTCGTCGTTTAAAAGGTGCTAAACATCTAAACACGAATTGCTAACAGCCTCCAGACACACACAGGCGCGTGACAGCCTCTCGAGTCTGGCAGTTTCCCATGTCTTTGCCTGTGTGATTGTTTTCACCACCCGTTTTCCTGCCCTTCAGCTGGGATTGGCTGGTTCATTCTCACAAGCCAGAAGACTGTGAGTAGGTTAACTTTAAGTTTAAAAGACTCTTATTAGTCCCACAATGGGGAAATTTCACCTCCACATTTAACCCATCTGTGCAGTGAAACACCACATTCACACTAGTGAACACACACACTAGGGGGCAGTGAGCACACTTGCCCGGAATGGTGGGCAGCCCTATCCACAGCACCTGGGGAGCAGTTGGGGGTTAGGTGTCTTGCTCAAGGGCACCTCAGTCACAGACTGTCAGCTCAGTGGATCAAGCCGGCGACCTTCCGGTCACAAGGCTGGTTCCCTAACCTCCAGCCCACGACTGCCCCATTTAAGTTAATAACTTAACTATTAACCAATCTCAGCGCAGGAGGGAGGGGCTTGTCGGAAAACAGGTGAGGAAAAAATAATCCTTCTTACCTCAGAGTCAAAATCAAGTACCACAACTTTGAAGACTCCAGGGAACCGATCTGTAAACACGTTCTGGAGGAGTTCAGAAGACCGAAACATCGAGTCAGGTAAGACCTGGTGTTTAATGATGAAGAAAAAAAGGTGGAGAAATAAATTATTTATTAATTATTAGCTCACAGCTCGCGAGACGTAGTCCAGGGTGATGTGTGAATGAAACTGATTTCACACAGAAAGGCTATTTTAGGCTATTTTAAACTGAGACCCGCTATTGAGATCAGTAACAGGTCTCAGTTTCACATGTAGACCTGTTACTGTTATTAAACTAACTGAGAAAAAAATGAATCGTGTTGTACACTACCAGTCAAAAGTTTGGACACACATTCACCAGAGAGTTTACCTTATTTTTACCATTTCTCACATTTTAAAATATCAGTGACAGCATCAGAAGTGTGAAATAAAACCCATGGAATTATGGGATATATGGAGTGTTAAACAAATTATGCTATCTCCTAATTTAGATTCTTTCTTTACTTAAAAATAATTTAATATATACAGTACTGTGCAAAACTCAGCAACCACCCTTCATTTAAGTTATTTATTTTCCAGCATCAGGAAGAAAGTAGAAAATATTTCGCTGATGTTGGAAGAAAACCTCGTATCTTAATTTTTTACATTTTCCAGTTTTTGACATAATTTGAAAATACACGTTACCCTTTACATTGTATGTAAATCTTCTTCCGACAGCAGTGATATTTAAGAGAAACTTACACAGAAGCCTCAATGATTGATAGCATTACATTTTTCATTATGTAGTTTTTCCACTCTTTGACGTTATTACATCCTCCGTTCTTTTCAGGAGACTTGCTTTTTTTTTAAAGTTTTTCCACACAAAGTTGCAATTTCTGCTTCTCACAATCCAAGTACTCACATTCAGTAAAGCTGAGGCCTGGACTCTGGGATGGTCAGTCCATTGTTCTGAGATCTCCAGCAGCTTTTTTTTTGTTTGATTTACAAATATTCTTCTTTCTTGACTTCTTTCTTTTCTCAATAACAGCCACACATCCTTTCAGACCCATAGCACTGAGTCGTCTTCTCACAGTGGAAGGATGGACAGAAACACCTGTGGATGTTTTCAGATCTGAAGCAGCTTGATTTTCTCCTCTCTCTCAGAGATGAAAGCTTTAAATGCTGTTTATCTGATGGGGCAGTTTTGGTGGTCTATCAAGTCTTGCACGATTGTTAGAAGCCCCACTTTCTCTATGACTTTTTATATATTTTTTTGAACTCAGTTTTTTTTTTCCCACTTATTTTCCTTTTACGTGCACCTTTCATAAGCAAGTGGATTATTTTACATGTAATCTTCTCAGAAAAATGAAAAAATGAATAGCTTGTACTCAATGGCCATTTTGACTGTATAAATGAAAACAAACAAACAAATAAATAAATAAATAAATAAATGGTGGTCTCTGATTTCTGCGCAGTACTTTATGCACCTTCATCATTTATTTTTGTCTTAGAAGCAAATTTCACTTGCATTTAAACCTGTACCTTTATATGAAAATGTTTTATCATTATAAAAAATGCACATTCAGTTAGGTGTGCCCAAACTTTTGACTAGTATTGCATGTGGACAAGTGAAACTTTTTTTTTTTTTTGGTTGAGTTACTGGTGCATTTAATTATGCAGTATTTATTCCAGGCAGTAGTCTCAGCCATCGTTTACAGTGCATTAATGAATGCGTAATTGTGATAATACTCTGTTGATTAGGTTTTTTTTTTTCAATAACAATTTTTATTTAATTTTCAATTATGAAAAACAGGAAAAACAGAAAACAACAGCAAAAAAAAAAAATTAAAAAAATATAAAAATAAAAAAAATAAAAGGAAAACAAAACCCAAAATAAAAACCAAAAACAGAGGAGGGTAAGAAACTACAGAACCACCCCTCTAACCCATCCCACTAACAACAAGAGACAGCTTGCTAGACATAATGGTGGACATTCTAGACATTCCATTCAAAAACATTTTTAATCACAAACAGACGATATTATGTGAGTTAGACATATCCTACATTTTTTGTACATCTTATATTTTCCTAAAGGTTTACTTACAAGGTTTCTGTGAGTTTGTGAGTCGAACACAGTTCTAATTAATTTTGACACGATATTTTTTCCACCTCCCCTTTATCCCTTAGAATTAAGCAGGCTGTTTGTGTTTAAGGCTTATATGTATATGACATCTCTTCAGCCTGGTATTGTGCCTCAAACCCTCCTTATAACTTCAGTGTGAATGGGTGGAGCTAAACTGCTGTAAGCTGACTAGGCAGGTATATGTAAATGCATTGAGTTTGTGACATTACAGAAAACAAATATTCAAAATGGGCCGTTTTGCTCAGTAACTGTCTACAGGCCATAACAACTGGAGAACGAACAGCTTGCTTTGAAACCCCTTATGGAAAAGTAGTTGGGTATGTATTGTTTATAGTGACATTATCAAACACAATATTTGATTCCAAAATGGCCAAAACCCATTTTTGGTCATTTTCCTGCGTTTTCAAATGTATTCTGTATAGTAAATATTCTTTCCACAGTTTATATGCTGTATCAAACTTCTACTTCAAAAAGAAATGAGAAAAAAATCAATTTTATGAGCCTTTTAATGTTATCATGTTAACCTGTCAGTGTTGTAAAGAGCCTGTGCTCCTCTCAGGCTGAGGTAAAAGTGGAGGTCAATCAGGCTGGTGGCCTTGGTTTTGTCTTCTAAAGGTCATCTATTCAGGCTGCTACAGCTCTGCACAGAGAAATGGGTCAGGCCCCTTTCATTGTGACCCACCTTGACTGGGAATCTGTAATTGGCAAATCCAGAGATCCTCCAGCACCCTGCAGAGAGCAGGCCTTCTGCAGCTTTGTACCTAGACAGCAGACATTGGTCTGTAACAGAGGTTTTATTTTGATGTGGTTTGCAAACCGCTCTCCTTTGATATGCTCTTCTTGCTGTCCTGGCAGTTTCATGCTGTTGACCATAACCACACACAGAGATAAAGGGATGATGAATGACAAAGAGTGAGAAGAAAAGTTACTGGGTTACATTTTACTTAAGGGGGCTTTTATAAGGCTACAAGACTCCTACGTAATACATTCATGGTTTAACTGACATCAGCCTACATAAAGATGAGTCAAGGCAGACTGTAACTGGTGTCATCTGGCTGTCATAAAGGATGCTTTTTGTCAATTTTGATGTGTAGCAGCCATAACATCTATTTCAAATGACAGACTTGCTGGTGGATCATTCTCAGCACTGCAGTAACACTGACGTGGTGGTGGTTTGTCAGTGTGTGTTGTGCTGGTACAAGTGGATCAGATACAGCAGTGCTGCTGGAGTTTTTAAACACTGTGTCCACTCACTGTCCACTCTATTAGACACTCCTACCTTGTCAGTCCACCTTGTAGATGTAAAGTCAGAGACGATAGCTCATCTGCTGCTGCACAGTTCATGTTGGTCATCCTCTAGTCCTTCATCAGTGGTCACAGGACGCTGCCCACAGGACACTGTTGGCTGGATATTTTTGGTTGGTGGACTATTGTCAGTCCAGCAGTGACACTGAGGTGCAAACAAATAGTACCTGCTCTGTGAGGGTCCATGGGGGTCCTGACCACTGAAGAACAGGGTAAAAGGGGGCTAACAAAGTATCAGAGAAACAGATGGACTACAGTCTGTAACTGTAGAACTGCAAAGTGCACCTATATAGTAAGTGGAGCTGATAAAATGGACAATGAGCATAGAAACAAGGAGGTGGTCATGATGTTATGCCTGATCGGTGTATTGTTATATAGCAAAGGCTTTGACTATGAGTTCTCTCAGCTGTGTGCATGAAAGTTTTCTCTCATGAAATTGCATAAAGTTGAAGTTATCAATTTCAGAAGAAGTTAAAAAATAGCTTTTTTTCAAATGTAGTAGCCAAACAAGTGGTCCATGCAAAGTCCCCAAAACATGCCCTGCCTACACACTTAAAAAGATCAAGGGATCTTTAGTAAAGGCAGTGGATCTATTTACATCCATAAGTTCCATATAGAACCATTTGCAAGCTTAAAGAGTTCTTTGTATGGCAAAATGGTTCTTCAGATTGATGGAGAATGTGTTGGATATGGTTCTATACAGAACCTTTTTGAAAAAGGTCCTATATAGCACCAAAAACAGTTCAGCTTTTGTTACGATGTCAAGCCTGTAACAACAGCAGAACCCTTTTAGTTGCTACAAAGAACCCTTTTCAAAAAGGTTCTATATCAAAAATAAGGTTTAATTTTTGGCATCTGCATCATTTTACCTGCTGTTAATAAGTGACTAGAAGCTTTGGTATAGTATAGTGTAGTGGGTAACACCTCCTTGGGCAAGATTCCTAGATTGCCAAGTGCTGTAAATGTAAATATATAGAAGCTGATTATTTTAGACTTCTGTGGATCCAAGAACAATATCTCTACCAGAAGGTCATAAGACAAATAAAGAAAGATATGAATATTAAGATAAGCTGATTTTTTCATCCACCCCAAGCTGCAGATTTACTCTTTCATTGTTTCCATGTCAAATGCGTTGCTATGTATTCCACAGAGTGAAACGCCCCCTGGATTCATTATCCATTTGGACATTTTGTAAGCCCACATGTCTAGGTCTGTCTTCAGCAGTCTGTAGTCAACAGTGCTTGGGGTGAGCAGGTCCGATTCTAAAATCTAAATGGCTTAGACATGTTTAAAGTCATAGTAAAATTATTTTGCTTACACTGGGAGGCATCTAACGACTTTCTCAAATTGTATGTCATTAGATGTTAATATTTAATACAGGAATGTTATAAACCACTTATCCTTCTGGGTCGGTTTAGATGATGGATGGATGAATGGAATGTTTTAATTTGCTTCAAAAGAAGCCTGTATTTAGCTTATCTCCACCACTACAATAATGCTACTTTCCAAAAGGCACCTTATGGGATTTGCAGTATTATGTTAGCACCATGTTAACAGGGATGTTATAGCAGCAGTGTATGGACATTTAGAACTTAAAACACAGTCAATTATATCTTCTAACTGCTTGTAAAAGACATTCAAGTGAGATGTTTATTATTTGCACTTTCAGTAATGATTTGAATGTAATCATCTCATGTTCTGCTCATGTAGTTCATGAAAAGTGCAATTCTGGTGTCCACGATTTTCCTAAATTTGTAGCCAAAGCTGTCTGGTTCTCGGTTAGAGTTTTTATGTTCTAAACAAGTGAAGTAGTTGCCACACAAAAGCATTAAATTGTGGCCCGAGGTTAGCTATATTGATATAGGTAATTATTTTGTCCTCTCAAAATGTGTAAATAGTGAAGAGCTATGGAACTATAAAATCACAGAGGCATGCAATTACCTGTATAGCAACAGAACAGGAAAGGCATACAGCAAACAACAATCTGAAAGTTGGGGTAGAGCCAAGTCATGGCGTCACCCAAGGTAAACATCAGGTGTGGGTAAAGTTGAGCGAAAGTGGAGTGATCGAGATTGTGGGTTGCTCCTGCATTGCAGTGTTGGTGAAGTCCTCCAGCCACACAGCAGCTGTCTTGTGGAAGGTAGGAAGAAGCTCACATACATCCTATTTGGAGGATATTTCAGTTTTAGAGCTGCGAGCCACACCAGTTTGCTTTCCTTCTTCTTTGGCATGGAATGGAGCGCACAGGGCTCAGGGCTCGGGGCACGGACAGTGTTTATAACTCTGCTGTTGATCTAATGTACTTTCCAAGAACAATTCAAATTTTTTGGAGTTGTTGTGGCACCTGACAGCAGCACACATTGAGCCTGAGGCCATGTTTGAACCATGTAGTCATTACCAGAGCCAATTTAAATTTTATTACTAGAAATTCCCTATAAGGTCCAGTTAAAGAACATTTCCTCAAGCAAAGGTCCAGAACATCATAACTTGCATCATGATTCAGTGCCATATACTGTTTACAGAAGTAGCCTAGTAGGTATATCAACATCTTATACAGTCAACAACTGAATGTCAAATCAAATAAAGTACAATTCAGTCATATTTCAACAACATTTATCAGTTTTCTCTTTTTAGATCATGACGTGAAATAACTTCCCTCTGACTCACTTTCCTCTCCGACTGCTGTTTCTCGCCTCGTCCCTCCCCTGTGTGTGCATCACTCACTGGAGTCTCAGTGCTCATCGTAATGCACAGATCTGATTGGCTGAGTAGTGTCACATGTGATATTTAGAATGCATGCGATTGGTCTGGGAGTCTCGCAGGCCCTTAAAGCTTCCGTAAAGCTAGAAAAGTTACGCTGATTAAAATAGACCACCCCGTTGAAATGAAATGATTATCCATAACTTATTGGTTATAGGTCCAGGTCCACATAGGACAGCATCTGGGTCCAGACTCAGACCGCCTATTATTGACCTCTGTTCTAGCGTGACTGGAAACAGAAAACCGGCAGACTGAAATAGTGAGGCCTTATGGCATTTTCAGGAAAATTGCAGATACTGTGATTGTTCTGTTAGCTTCCTATAGCATTCTTTAATGATGCATGTCAGCATTTAAACATTTAAGTTCAACCTGTATTTAGCAAGGCATGTTGTTTTATTGATTAATAGCTGTGGCTGGTAAGGAGCTCTCGAATGTGATGCTACCCCTTTTGAAGACACAAGCACAGACCAGCATGCATTCAATGCTGGTCTAAGCTGGTCCAGGCTGGTTTATGGTGATCTGGTGGTGCTGGTTTAGCTGCTCACCCAGAATGGTCATTACTAGTATCCAAAACACAACATATTGTTGCGTTTACCACTATAGAAGAAAACACAGCTCAGGCACAAGTTGTTGTGCTTTACTAACAGGCTGTATTTGGCCCACATTGTACATAAAGAGAACTTTAACTAACAGTTTGCTCTTTAACCCAAACAAGCCTCAAACCCCCACCCGCCCCCCCACCCCCCTCGATCTCTCTGTCTCCAAAACATAAACACACAGCCAGGGGGCTAGCCTGGCCTTACAATAAGAGTCTCTGTAGAAAGACCCAGTGAATAAATGATGTAGAACCACCACCCAAAAACTAACAGGAAAAACATTTCCCAAACATGCTGCAGTACGCTGGTTTTGCTGGTGCCCAGCTATGCTAGTCTGTGTTGTTTTATCTAGCAGGGACAATTTGTGAGCTATTGATGTTACTTTTAGGCCTTCTGTCCAGTACTGTGAACAACCATGACTGGCCACAACTTCATGACAAGGACCTTCACACTGGGAAATGAAACAATTAAAAGGAAAATACTGCACAAATTTGGTTTTTTTTTTAGTTTTATTTGGTTAATGTAGCTTAACTACAACTATTAACACAAAAAAACAAGATAGTTAGCTTGCAAGCGAACTGGCTCAAAGCAACAATACAGATGGTCTGAAAAGGTTACAGCAAAAACGGCTTCCCTTACCTGAGGGAAACACTGAAGACGCTTTCAGCAACACACTTCTTACTTTAAGGTGAGGAGAATCTAACCTGTATCTGCTAACACGAGGAATCTTTATCTAACCAAGAAGTCGAACTATTACGGCACCATTTTAAGAAAATAAACGATCATATGAAACTGGTTTCTTATTTGGTTTCTGTAAGTGTTTTTGACTTTCTGAATGTCATATTTTACTGACACAGTATTATCACTTTTCATAATCAGCAGTTTAAGATGTACTGCTGTAAGAATATCCCTTTCCAAAGAGCAGCTTTATGTTAAATCCTCAGATGTAGATTAGATAAATATGAGCGTGTGGCTCTTTAGACCTTAGATGAGTCGCTGTTGATAGAGCCACAACAAAAATATGATAAGATTCTGGAGAAACAACAATTCACTTATCCATCAAAAACACGGAGAGACGACATTCCCGGTGAATTTAGCTCAGACTAATCAAGGAGAATAGAAGTCAGTCAGGAATGTTCATAAACACTATGAAGCCCTGCTTCTGTTCTCTAAGCACCTACGTTTTACACATAGGCTAAATAGCAAATAGCCCAGTTATCCAGGTTTATCTCCATAGGAGGGGTCATTTAGGCCAGAATACACTTTCCTGCTGGCACCCACGGCATTCGACTGGATTTACCCCTAAGTAATGTCTGCCTTTGGATTACTTGTGCGGATTCAGGGCTAAACCCATTCGTGTGAATCCCGCTGTGGTTTAGGGGATTAGGAGAGCCACTGTGTACTTCACAAACACAGAGTTTAGCACAATGAGCACTAAAGGCTGAGCATCCCCTTTACGCTTGTTAAATGTAGTGGCTGTTCTCCACCCAGGCCAGAGGCTATGCTTACTGACAAGAACACACTCAGTGTGGATTGTGGAGTGAGGGCAGCGGTCGTTCTGGCATTATCTCTGTGTTTTTACACGTACAGTTGTATGCAGATGTTTAAACACTCCCAATCAAATGACATGTTGTGTTGATTTTGCGAGTGTAAATAATTTAACACATCCTTCATAGGTAATAACTCAAATATGGTACTTTCCTGAACATTTTTGTGCAAAATTTCTGTTTATTTGCTGAGTGTAACATATTGGAAAATATAAAACATAAAATATAAAATGTGGCATAACTTTTGCACAGGGTATATTTTATTATTATTTTTTTTCAGTATGTTAAATTCAGCAAATAAGTAGTCATTTTTACGGTGGCCGTAAAACTGCAAATAAAAACGAGCTGCTAAATGCAGAAAACACTTTCATCAAAATGACGACACCGACGCTACATTTCGTAAACACACTGCAAAAACACATACAACTTCAGGAACACTGCAAAGCCGGTCACAACACACTGGACATGTCTCTGGAAGACTCAAAGGGCTCAAAGGGGATGAAATATCTGTGATGGAAAGTCACTGACAGTGTGTGGACTGTCACTGACAGCTCATGGTTAACCTGGCTGGCTTGTTTGCTGTCTGACATGTCACAGCTGTGCTGTGGTTGTTAATCTGGCGTCACTGGTTAAATGTTCACTGTTACACTCTACAGCTGATTCCCATCACGATACTGTGACGTCAGTAATCTACTCAAACAAAAGTCAGCTTTTACAGGTAAATGTTTGGGCTGCACAGAATTTAAACATCTGAATGTCTCCGTCCTCTCTGAGTGTCCTCCAGAAACACATCTGCTCTGTTGTGACTGGATTCAGCATTTCTGAAGTTGGATGTGTTTCTGTATTTGCAGTGCGTTTATGAAATGTAGCATCTTTGTCGTCATTTTGATGAAAGTGCTTTCTGAGTTTTGCAGCTCATTTTTTATTTGCAGTTTGTTGGCTCTTCTTGGCCACCGTAAACTGTGCATTAAAATTGCAGAAATATCTTCTCTGTAGATGATGTTTGAACTTATTTTCACTTAGAAAATCAACAAAACATGTCACCCGAGCAGGGGTGCCCAAAATTTTGCAGAAAAATGTAGCTACACCTACACTTAAGTAATTTTGAGGTGAACGTTTCCTGCAGAGATCAGGGGGAGTGGATAAATCGTCCAATGTTCTGGAACACATCTAAAGAAGATTCATATTCAGCATTATAATTTGAAAGCAGACTTTAATGACGTTGGCTTTGCTGGATTGCAGGTCTTTGTATGATATATATGAATAGTAAATGAAAACTCTTTTTTTAGATGGCTTGTAATTTTGGTTTTCATAAAAGAAGTTGCCAGGCATTTAAAATCTTTGGTATTTTTACATTCATGACTTAAGCAGTTCGTGAGGGTCTTAAAAGTCTTCCTCCCCAGTTTAATGCACAACACTGTAGTGGTAGTGTGATAGCATTATAGCCATTGATTGCTGGGCTGCCATTATTTGCATATCTTGCCTATAGCAGAGGTGTCAACAGTGCTGCAAATAATTGCTGTATTGTAATTTAAATGCACTGTTTGGGCTGCATTCATAAGAGTTTTGCTGAAGCAAAATTGTATCAGGGCTGGTATATATGAAAGTACACGTCCCGCCTTTATGTTAAGCCTGAAGCAGCTCGTGTTTTGAAAGCATTGCAGAAGCAAAGGTTGTTTTGGGGATTTCGCAGCTAAAGGCTTGTCTTTACATGCATATCTCTTTCACATAGGTCTTGTCTATAGTACTGACAGCATCATGCTGTGGAGATCACAGTGAGAGTTCAGTGTCCTCAGGGGCCGCTTAGGGAATTCTTCACTGCAGGGCTGTCCTCAGCCTCAATAATGAACCGCGCTGGGGTTCCCAGCCTTTGGCGTGCAAGCAAGGCATGAAAACACCATGAAGGCGCTGCATTTGGACTCTGTGACCAAGGCAGTCATTTCTTTTGAGATGTAGATCTGAGGGATCATATTTTATTCCTATATGTTGCTTCGTCAGTGCTGCTTGGTTAAACACAAATAATGACCCTGTCAAAGTCTGATTTTATAGTGCTTGCTTGGGTTTTGCCTCAATTCTGAGACTACGGGAGCTTTCTTTCACTGTTTTGAACTGCTAACCTGAATTTCAACTCCTTGAACATGCAGAAAGTATTTTGTTAGCTTTTTACCAACTGTTGTTTTCTTAAGCCCCGCAGTGGTATATGAGTTACCCTGGTTTGCCGTCACCCGACTGGGTAAAAAATGGGGTCACGACTCCTCCCGCTGGCCGTAGCTAATGTAATTACCGTATCACACGTTTGCCACAGAGTTCTATGACGCTCCTGACAAAAGAAAACAATATTCTACACGTACGCCACCTGTGGAGGGAGAGGAACTGGGTTTCAGTGACCTTTACAGACACGAACGTCCACATGCGCACTCGCACGAACATGCACGAAGGCATGTAAAAGGTGATTTAAAAAAAAAAATAATATAATGATACATTTACAATACACGCTATAGTCATATGCAAAAGCTTGGGCACCACTGCTCAATGTTTTGTTGACTTTTTAAGTTAACACAGCCTTTACAGGGAACATACTAATTTTAAGGCAGAACTGCTGTTTATTTGTTGAATTTAACATATTATGGTAAAAAATTAAAACATAAAATATGGCCTTTGCAAAATGAATGTTTTTATTTTGTTTCCAACGTTAAAGTCAGCCTATAAACGGAAACTGTGCTCTAAAATTTGCAGAACAATATCATATTTAAGTTTGTTCCCTGCAGATTGATGTTGCATTTAATTATTTTCACTTAGAACAAAACATGTCATTGGACTGGGGGTGTTCAAACTTTTGCATAAGACTGATTGCATCACAACATTTTCATTTTTCTGTTAGCAAACAAGGTAGCACTGAAAAAACACACCAACAAAACAGGATATTTAAAAAAGGCAAACAATATGTAGATTGATTTCTTTGATTTAGCGTTAGCATAGAACTAATCTACAAGCACATATCCTGAACAGTTGGGACAAAAAACAGAAAGAAAAACAGAAAGGAATGGTCTGCAAATCTTATATGAAAGCAATTCAAAAACAAAATATTATATTTTTACTACATTGTTTTATCTTAAAGCTGTATTTTCTAAATATTTGCTCATTCTGAAACTGATGCCGGCAACACATCCTAAAACTTGGGACAGTGGTAGTTTAAGACTAGGAGTGTTGTTAAATGATTAGAAAACATTTTAACTAAACCATATAATGCATTTATTCCACATTTTAAACTGTTCTTTGATGTCTATATAGATGATTTGACTTTAGTTGGGGTGAAAAATGCCCAGATGCAGTTTAACACGCCCATTTACAACCCTATGATTTGGCCCTGGATTGAAATAAGCTGTTTTCCATTTTTTAGTGGGTTCATGAATAATTTAATGAGCTCTGCTCCGATTTGCTGGTTTACAGGGAGGCACCGCGATGGCTCACGCAGAAGCAGTGTGACGAAACACACATAGGCAGGAATAAAATGAGCCTCTGTGTAAATAACTAGCTCCTCACACTGTAAAGTTAGCTATGCTAATTCATTACACCAGTGTTTGTAGCATAGCTAGACATTGCAGGATCTCACTGTAAGTAACTAACTTCATTTACAATGGCTTGATAGGAAGTGGTTTAACTTAACTGTAGGAATAAATTTTAGCTTCACAAAACCACAGTTAACCCCTTAAATGGCAAGTTTTATCACACACGTCTATAACCTAAGAACAGCTCAGCCAGTTTGCATTGAAGTTCCTGTAGTTACTGAATAATAAGCCTTAGTGTGTAATAAGCCTGGGATTTTAAGAGGTTGTTTCATGAAACAATGCCGTCTCCACCTCCACCAGAAGGCAGAATAAAATCCCAATCCAAAACATCAAGGCTCACAGTCTTTCCTCACGTTTATACTGTACAGGTGCAGTTTTAAGACACACAAGAAATTTCTCCACAGTGTCCGCAAATACATACATACATACATCATCTAAACCGCTTATCCTTCTGGGTCGTGGTGGGGTGCTGGAGCCTATCCCAGCTGTCATTGGGCGGAAGGCAGGATACACCCTGGACAGGTCGCCAGTCCATCGCAGGGCAGACATACAGACATACACAGTCACACTCACACCTAGGGGCAATTCAGCACGTCCAATCAGCCTGACTGCATGTTTTTGGACTGTGGGAGGAAACCGGAGTACCCGGAGGAAACCCACGCAGACAGGGGGAGAACAGGCAAACTCCACACAGAAATGACCCTGGTCGCCCGGCCGGGAATCAAACTCAGGCCATTCTTGCTGTGAGGTGACAGCGCTACCCACTGCGCCACCGTGCCGCCCCGTGTCCGCAAATAGCTTCAGTTCAAAAGCACAGTCCAGCAGTTGGCCAGCTAGCTGTAGGTTAGGATTTAACGTTAGCGCTGCTGAGTGTTTAAATATGTCTATGATTTACCCGTCATAAGATGAATGTCTGAGTACTCAACATTGTGCAATTAGAGCTCTAACATGATCGCTGGACAGCTTGTTTTGCATGTTTTGCCGCGGTCACTGGTTGAAATATGAATCGGAAAGCTTGTAATGCTCAACATGATGTCTGTTTGTGAATGTTCCACCCAAGCCAATCAGATTGCCCCCATCTTATTCTTGGTTTTACTTCTTTTACACATACATCAGTGAGTTTCCCCTATGAGCCATAGTGCACGTGCATGGCATTGTCGTGCTGTAACACAGAGAAAAACGGCATCAGAAACAGCATTTTTTATTCTGAATTTTATTAAGGCTCAGTTGTTGTGAGGTTTTTTCACATCTAGTCAGTTTTTATGAAACACAAAAGCAGAGACGATGTTTAACCTACAGTAAACTTTACATGGTTCAGTGTGTTTTTTGAAGAGGGACTGGCAAGTAGTGATGATGACAAGGTATCATTTTTCCTTTAGTCACTGCAATTCAAAGACAGAGATTCAGACACTGTGTGTCTTTGTGGGTGTATGGTGGAGTTTGAGGCTCTGCTTCAGCTCGGATCTCTGAGCGTTAAAGGGAGCAAACAAACCGAGAATGGCATTAATGTTAATGCAGTTCTGAGTGATTAATTGTTTTTTTTATATTGAAATTGCAATTTGAAAGAGCGAATTTTGTAACTCAAAAGAGTTGTAATCTTATCTTATCCTACATTATTCAACACTGTCTTTACAGTTTTAAAGTGGCACATTACATTCAGCATTCAAGCTTCAAGCCCCAAAAAATATGTAAGTGCTATTCAGACATATTGCAATATAGAGAGACAATGTAATCACAGTAAAGCCAAACTACTGCCAGTACTAACTCTATCTATTATTTTCCATAGAAGGATTTGAAACTCAGTCACCAGCATACAAAGCCATGGCGTTTCTCAATATTCAATCACAATGTAACTGTCTCACATGCCTCTGGCTCTGACTCACCCAAGGACTCCATTTCCCAGAATTACCTTCACAATCCACGTATCACTGTTCACAATCACCTGAATACTGATCTGTTTCACCTGCTCTGTGTGTCATGTGACTAGCCTTCGTTTAGTTTATAAGCCCAGGGTTTAGACTAGATTCTTTGCGAGGTACTGCTTCTCATTGTTGAGCTACTGAGCGTTTCCTGTGCCACTGTGTCTTATTGTGTTGTGACTGTGTTTCTGGATTATCTGACTTTTTGCCTTGGATCTGGTTGTCTGAGTACTTCCTTGTTATGTTTGTTCTTTTCTGTGTTTTGGGTGTGACTTACGCTTGTTCACCTACTACAATTCTTGTCAAACCCCTTTACAAGTAAAGCCTCATTACTTGTTTTATCATGAGCGTCTGGCTGGTTCTGTCAAGTTACAGTAATGTTCAGTTATAGCTCTATAACCAAGCTGTACTGAGCCTCATATAAAACCTCTCTTTTTCACAATAATGAAAACTTGTATTAAGTTATTAACACTCTTTATTGCTGACATGTTTGGTTGTTGTTTAAAATAACCACATTATGGAATTTGATGCTCTCTCAAAGGGAGGATCAGCCTTTTATTGGTGGCATTTCCAGTGCTGTGGTGATGAGTGACAGGTTGGAGTTAATGAGGAGAACCACAGGTGGTGGTACTACACTAGGCGTCCAATAGTGATGAATCTTGTAGAACCCAGGCCAACACACAAGCTCTATTCCTGGTGTGATGCTGAGGCTCATGTCACTGAAACAGATCTTGAGGAAAATAGAAAATAGACATTGGAAACACCAACCAAAGGGGTACCAACCTGGGGTCTGTGCATGTGCCTCATGCTGGCTGTTTAAAGAGAAACACCTAAAGCGTGATTTTTAGAAAATAATCGTATTTCATTTACAGACACAATATTGGTCAGAATTAATGAATTCAGCACAATTTAAGTCAATTTACATCAGAATAAATGAAATCCTAATAACACTTCTCCATCCTTCAGCACTATGTTAATGTGTATGTTGACTTGATATGCATTTGCTTTGTTTCGTTTTGTTTATTCAATGTCAAAACATGGCCCTGGTATGAAAAGTTCTCAAGGCTGTAAAATACCTGTGGTTTTGTCCCCAAATAATGGACTACTTATCATCCTAGACCTACTATACCCTAGTTGTTGTGTAGAGACTGTCTACAATTCCAAATCTGTCTTTTTATGGTCTTTTATACAGTTGATAGACTCAGAAAAGTGTAATGTGATGTAATTTATCATTATAATAACATTATAATGTCATCATATTGCCCACCCTTTAATGTGCACCCCTCCACCTTACACAATCTTCCAGTACTCTGTTCTCTTCTAGCCTGTCCGCCGCTTACTTGGACAACCTCTCCTCTTACAGAACCAATTGTCCACATTCCTCCTATTGAGTATGGACATGGTTTGCTGGCACTTGAAGTGCGCTTCACTCCATTCAGCCACGCTCTCGCCGTTCAACAGAGCTCTCACTGTGTCTCCCAATATAGAGCAATCTCTCTATTTCACTTTTTCTTCTGCGGCCATGCATCGCAGACCCAAAATACCTCCGGTCAACAGTGTCCTTCAGAAGCTGGGACATGACGTAAAAAAGTTTTCCATTTCTCACTGACTCATCCCCCTCCCACACTGTCTCCTCCTTTGGCACGCTCCCTCTGACTTAGTGTTTTCCACCGAGAGGACGGCCACAATAATTTAGCAGTCATGCATGTTTCAGCTGAAAGCCAGAGGACCTACATGGTGGTTATCTGGCACGCTACAAAGGGTTATCTCAGTACAAGGAAGCGTGAAGAGCATGTCAGGTATTGTGAGAATCTTTCGTGACAGGTCAATACGTGATTTTTAGTGGCGGTCTTAAAATTTTAACAAAGCTGCAAACAGAGAAAAAGCATGTGGTCCCAGTTTGTCCTTCATCACATTCAAAATTCTGACTAATACACTGAAAAAGTCTGAATTGGTTCATTTTCTCATGAATAAAATACACCAAAAAAAAAACATTTTGTCTTTTTAATTTTACTAACTTTTGGCTCTGTTTACACTGGACGTTAATATCCAATCAATGTGATCTGGGGTCTGTCTCACGAAGCAAGTTCAATATTGACAAAGCTCCTGTCTAAATTTTAGCTTCACAAAACCTAACCAATGGAACCACAGTTAACCCCTTTAATGGCAAGTTTTATTACACATGTCTATAACCTAAGAATAGCTCAACCCAATTGCATTGAAGTTCCTGTAGTAACTGAATAATAAGCCTTAGTATGTAATAAGCCTGGGATTTTAAGAGGGTGTTTCATGAAACAATGCTGTCTCCACTGCCACTGGAGGGGTTCCACCTTAGCCAGAAGGCTGTACGTGATTGGTCAGAAGCTCACCGTAGTTGCTCTGAGAGCTGTTTATGGTCCAAAGTCCTGAACTTAACCAGCCCTGGAGGAGGTTAGGTATGCAATGTAAGTTATTATGGTGATGTAGGCCAGTAAAAAGTGGTCCACAGTTGTAAGACAGAAAATCCAGGGTTAGATCAAACTAAGCTTAAAGTTAGCTGGCTAAACAAGAACTCTTGCTTTGTTAGACCCCCCGATCATGGCCATCAGATCATCATCCAACCAAGACATGGCACATTTACCATAGACCCCTTTCACTCTTCTGTATTCAATGCAGAATTTGTCACAGTAGTGAAAACATTACAGCAGCTGTGGCATTTGCGATTGAGAATGTAGAGGAAGTCTCCTTATTACGGTATTTATCTGAAAGATGTTTATTTAGTGGAACAGTTTAGTGGAACAGTTTTCATTTTCAAAGAGGAGCAAGTTTGACAGGCAGCCTGTTTCAATACCGGTTTAAACAAGCCCTCGTCCACTTGGCCTCATCATGTCCTCTCAGGGGAATCCACGGCACCATTTTAAGAGGCATTCCACTACTTGAAGGGTGTTAGATGAGCCCTCATAGGGGTGAGAGATCAAGCAAACACCAGTGCCAACCTCAGTAGCAGAACTTGCCCAGAAATTGTTGTGACCTGATGCATTTCCCTTTTCAAACCCAAAATAATGGCAGACAGAGCTGTTTAGAAGCGATAGCTATAAACTACTTTAAAATTCTGGTAATTTCAAAACCATAAAATCATATTTGCTGGGTTCAAGTTACAAACTACTCCATCTCCAACACATAAATGCTGATAGAACCTTATCGCTTTACTCGACTAGCTGGTTAGTTAGTATGCTAAAAGCTACATGGCTAACGACAGGAAAAAGAAAGGTACTACACGACAGTGGTGAGTCAAAGTGGGTGACAGCAGTCTACATTAAAAGTAACCAATGCTGAGGGCTCCCATGTGGCGCATCTGTCTAAGCGTTGGCCCTGTCATCAGGAGATCGCGAGTTCGATCCCTGGTGATGCTACAGCCGTCTGTAGCCGGGAGTCCGAGAGAGCACAATTGGCCTCTCTGGGTGGGAAGGTTGCCCCCTCTTTTCCCCCCATCACCCAACGCGATGCTAGTCAGTGCAGGCATCTGTTAGCTGACGTAACAGATCTGGCAGTTGGCGCTTTCCTCCGAGCACGTTCGGCTGTCCAGTGGCGAAAAGAAGCGGTGGCGCTTCACAGATCTCAGAGGAAGCCTGTGCTGCCTTCACCCTCCTAGTGTTGGTAGTATTGTGTTGTTGGGGGAGTCCTAACTAGCGGGTGGAATTGGCGACAACTAAATTGGGGAGATAATTAGAGTTAAAATCCAAAAGTAACCAATGCTGTGGCACTGGATAGGAGACTGGCTAAAGAAGATAACAAGCTCTCTGTGAATGGGAGAGAAATTTTGTGGCATGGTCTGTAAATTGGTAACGAGTGTGGTTACACTTGTCTTTTGAATGCATATATGAACAGCACCAGATCTGGGATGCGATTTAATGCCAAGTGTAAACCGTGTTGATGTAATATATTATTCATGTGGAAATGATGTATAACAGGGTGTAAATGTCTGAGACTGCATTAAAAATCAGATTTTTTTTATTTAAACCTTGAAATAAACAACAGTAAGCTTTAGAATAGGGGTGTCCAGACTTACACACAGAGGGCCGGTGTGGCTGCAGGTTTTCACTCCAACAAAGCAGGAGGTCACCTGATGAAATGTGTGAAGACTAATTGATTAAACAAGTAGAATCACGAGAGCTTCAGCTTGTTCGGAGTGAAAACCTGCAGCCACACCGGCCCTTTGCAGATAAGATTGGACACCCCTGCCTTAAGGCAATGTTAGGTAAATGAGCCAGTAAAATTTGAGGACAGGTAGCAGGTATTAATATGACTTGAACCTGAAACCCTAAAATACTAAAGTAATTAAACATTTCCATGTCAGTTAGCTTACATAGAAACACAGATCGGACACTATTCAACATAACATACACTCTATAAACGTAACAGTAACGGTACACACGAAAGTGAAGTCACATAATGTGACCAAAAGACTATAACTAACTAAGTTAACTTTACTCCTAGCCTGCACAACGTCGACTGTATTCTGGTCTAGATTAGACAGGTAACTTTAGCTAACCTCTTTAGGTAACTTGTTAAGAGATCCTTAACTTACTTTTGTAGTTATGCAGGTAATTCTCAATAAAAAGCTTGTACACCTTGTCAAGCTCACTCTTCTTAAAGTTACTCTTCTTCATGGAAAAATGGGGTAAACTAGTTAATAAAGACAGAAACTGGTGAGTCCTTTACATCAGAGACTTAAAAAAGGCAGATTTTTTTCTACATGCCCATTTGTAGATGTCTTCGCTGCTGCCGTCATGTTTTCACCACTGTGACAACCTCCCACGGTGTCAAATATGGAAGTGTGAAAAGAGTCTGTTGCCTAAAATGTTGCTTCTGCTTTCAGATTGAGTTCAGATATCAACCAGATCTCACTTTCCTATACAATTTGTACATTTTAAAATCCAGTGGTGGACGAAGTACACAAACCATGTACTTGAGTTAAAGTAGAGACACTCAAGGTAAAATATTACTGCAGTAAAAGTAGAAGTTCCTCCCTTTAGACCTCCACTTGAGTAAAAGTACTAAAGTATTTGCCTTCAAATGTACTTAAGTATCGAAAGTAAAAGTACTAAAAGATTAATTATGGCTCTGATGTCCTATTATCATTTTTATAACAAGACTCGCTTCATTAACTCATTTTAGGTGAAAATACTCCAGTGTCTCTCTTGGTAAACCAGTCTTTTAATAGAATGTCATTAATTAGTGACGCTGATGTCTATTAAAATTATCATCAGCACAAAACACTGAAGGCCAACAGTTTCCATCAGGTAGAACTGAGTGGCTCTGAAATCACTTTTTGCAAACAAGCAAAGTTTCAGTTTAAGATTTATTTGAACTTAGTTACAAGTTTAAGTTTAATAAAAACTTTAAACTCAGATTCACAAATGAGTTTCCTTTACTAAACTGCATCTGTAGGTCTTCATAAACATAAACTAGCCAAAACTAATTTACTATAAAATGAAATGTGTTTGTATAAATTCAGAAAAAAGACACGTCAGTCACAACTGCATATGAGTACATATTTCTATATTGTGGTCTGTTTACACAAAGTTAGGTTAGTTCATCATTTATGTTGAATAGACTCTCCCAAAATTTTACGCTGCTGCACTGATGTTGAACCGTGTGCTGCACTGGGTCGGTATGACCAACAGGTCAAAACAAGCTCAAAACAAAGTGACCGCTGTGCCCTGATTGGAGTTCTCGCTTCACGCTTCTTTCGTTTTGACGTTACGTTTTTATACACAGATAAACCAAAAGGAACGACAGATTTCTGATAATGTAGTGGAGTAAAAAGTGAGATATTTGACTTTGAAATGTAGTGGAGTGAAAGTAAGAAGTCGCCCAAAATGGAATTTGTTCAGTACAGATACACGAAAAAACTACTTAAGTACAGTAAAGAATTACATTTACTTTGCTACTGTTCACCACTGTTAAAATCAGACTGGAGTGGTGTTGGAGCAGGGTAGATGGAGTCTCATCCTCAGCCTCAGATGAGCCAACCACAAGTAAACGGATATGTTTTGTATGTTAAGCTTCCGAAACATTAATAAAAATTTTGTCAGTTTCATTTTGATTGAATGACAGCATATCTGTGTGAATTGAGCCTTTCAAGGCAAGATATAGTTGCTGGATTAAAAATGTTTGTACAGTTCATGGCAATACATCTTTAAAAGTTATTTAAGAGCCTTCTTTAAAGCATTTAATAGCTTTAAAGAAGATAAATGTCCCTCTCCTGTCATAGTAGGAGGTTCCTGGCTGCATTAAGGAACAAAATGCCTCAGACATTCTGATGCAGAACACTTACAGGCTATGCTGTGCTAGTGCTTTCTAAAACATTTTGCAATGGTGGAGAGCATTCCAGACATTTTAAGTGACAGAGAAGGAAAAGATAGTGAGTTATGTATGTTTAGCTTAGCAGCAGCCACAACTGAAGCACAGCTGGAAGAAAAATATGGCTTAAAAATTGCAATCGTGGGCCTGTTTACAGTTTGAATCAACATGTGGGTCACGTTTGGATTTCACTTGGCCGCATGAAAAAGCCAGGTGAAAGCAGCCTCCGGATGCACTGAGATCAGATTACAATCAGATTATTCAAACCACATTCGGAGGTGGTCAGAGATGGATCTTGACCACATTTAATACAATCGTAATTGGAGTGTGTTTTCTGTATCAACCACTGAGTGCTGACAAGCAGGTGGGAGAATAAACAAGAAAACAAAAGATAGAGGATATGTGAGGCTGGAGTTATCCCCAAACCAAGAGCTTACTGGTATTCTGAGTTGATGACAGTGTCCTAGCTGAGCTTGACCACTTGTATCATAAAAGAGTAAAAAGTAAACAACGGAAAAACAGAAATGACGTTTGAACTTTTCATGCAGGGAGAATAAAATCAGACCTGATCTGGTCATACTGGGCCACATTTTAGGAAAAAGCGTAAATGTAATCCAGCCAAAGTATGTCCAGATACGATCCTGACGTTAGACGTTATCCAGATGTTAATGCAAGGTGTGAACATGCTTTAGGAGTGGTGGGAGAATTGTGAACTTGTTCATAGGTCTGCATTTGAATACACATGCAGGTGTCTGAAATGAACCTGTTTAACAAGAGGTGGAAACAATATTGAAAGTTGTGAGCATAATGTAATGTAGCCACAGGTCTGATCACAATGCATACAAGCAGGTCCGATCACAAGGGGTACAGGTTCAATCACAATGTATACATACAGGTCTGATCACAGTGTGTACATACAGGTCCTATCACAAAGCATACATAAAGATCTGATCACAGTGTGTACATACAGGTCCGATCATAAAGCATACATGCAGGTCCGATCGCAGTGTGCACATACAAGTCCAATCATAAAGCATACATACAGGTCTGATCACAGTGTGTACATACAGTTCCTATCACAAAGCATACATACAGGTATGAACACAGTGTGTACATACAGGTCCAATCATAAAGCATACATACAGGTCCGATCACAGTGTGCACAGGTCCAATCATAATGGGTCCAATAATCATACATACAGGTCCAATCACAATTCATACATACAGGGCCGATTCCAATTCGTAGATACAGGTCCGATCACAGTGTGTAAATACAGTTCCGATCATAAAGTTTGAACACACTATGTACATACAGGTCCAATCACAGTGTATACATACAGGGCTGATCAAAGTATACATACAGGACGGATTACAGTGTGCACATACAGGTCCGATCATAAAGCATACATACAGGTCCGATTACAATTCATACATACAGGTCCGACCACAGTGTGTACATACAGGTCTGATCAGAGTGTGTACATACAGTTCTGATCACAATGTGTGCATACAGGTCCAATCACAATGCATGCTCAACCACCCTGGGATCAGGATGGCAAAATCCAATCATATTCCAATCACAAAAGTGGTTACACATGTTTTTTAAATGCATATATGGACAGCATCCAGATTTCGGATGCGATTTAATGCCAAATGTAAATTGTGTTCATGTAATATATTATTCATGCAGAAATTATATATAGCGGGGTGTAAATGTCTGAGACCAAGATGAAAATCAGATTTTTTAAATTTAAAATTTGAAGAAAAAACAGTAAGCTTTAGCATTTTGAAAAATTCATGAGTGAATAACGGAAAAGTTATGACAAGTAAAATGAAGAAGAAATATTCAATATTCTGCGCTACTTTTAGGTCATTATTTAAAATTATGCACATTTGTGGCATTGATTTTTTTTAAGTCTTATCTCTTCGACTGAAGCTTGTGTTCAGAAGAATCTCAGGTGGATTTGATCGGCTCATCTAAGGCTTTTGCACAGACTTATGGAGTCCAGCTCGAATGCAAAAGCAAAGGGGGGAGATACTCAATCCTACGAAATTCTGAAATTCATGTAAATATTTGAGGGATTCTACTTTTAACTCAAATTGTTATGCTGATAATATAATTTGTCATAAAAATAACTCATGAATTAAATTGAATTAAAATAATGCATTTAATGCATCACATTTTATTTATTGTAGTAATGAGGACCTTAACAATGATTACCGCCATGATCTCTGGGGATGTTTTTGGTCTGATTTGTTTCATTTTTCTATTTTCATTATCTTTCCTCCCCCATTCATCAGACGGACGCCTTCTCCACCATTTTTGAACTTGATTCATATGTAAATGAACTCCCTCCCATGGGGTCCCTCTCTTCAGCGTACATCCTTGGAATGCCTCCGAAATCTTAATTCTCCTTTGAAAGCGCCTTCCGTCTCACAAGCCTGCAACACCTTCGGCTCTTGTTATCAGATGCACAATGGACCACATTCACCAGTGTAACAGTAACTCAGAGACGCCCTCGAGGACAGACGAAGCCTGATGCTGTAAAGTGGGCAACAAATGCAAATGAGTTAGTCACAGGCTAGAAGAGAAATAAAAATAACTCTCTCGACATGCTGTGTTGAATATGTCATTCATATGATGCCACAGGAATAATTGGGGGGATTTTCTCAGTTTAAAAATGTACTGGTCATGAAGAGAGTGGACCTTTAGAGCCATTACGTAAGGCATATGTTCTTGTGGCTGGTTTCAACTGAAGTAATCTGGGCTTCCCAGATTAGTGACACTAAAACCATGTTTCTCCACTCATTAGTTATGGTCCTGTTCACTTTCTTTGCAAATTGCAAGCAAAAAGATCAAAATACATAAAGAAAATGCTGTGCAGCAGCTTGTTTACATCAAACTGACTTTTAGCATTAAAAATGCTGTATTTAATTGTAATTTCATGCATTTTCATAAACATAAAAAGTTGTTTTGAAATGCTATAATTGAGCTGTTTTAGTACTTTCCATAGAAAGGCTGTAGCTTTCTGTAACGTCCAGTTCCACTATGCAGTTTGTATTTGTTATGAAAGGCATGTGAGGGAAATCTGTGACATGACAACTTTTTCAATGTAGGTTTTTGCAACATTTCAGATTCACTAAAATTGAATGGAAAAAAGTTTTGACAATGTTCATAAAACAGTACAGACAACTTCAGTTTCCATAGCCTGCACCATACTGTTGTAGGCCAGAGCGCTAGAGACAAGTCTAAGTCTAGACTAGACTAGTCTATTTGTAATAGTCGGGTCAAGACTGAGACCAGGAGTGGCCGAGACCAAAACCAGATTATACTTAGTCAGAATACAAATCATTTTTAGTTCATTGTACATTCATACTTGTTCATTATCTGTAATAAACAGTGATACATTATATTATAACATATTTTGTAAAATATAACATTAAATAGTATATAGCCTAAAATATTATTAATTATTATTATATGATGGTCTTACACCAACTTTGCATTGTCACTTTTGAAAGCAAATGACTGTGAGATCCTCCTGTGTCCCATCTAAAGTCAACTTAACATAAACCAAACAACATGCATCCATTTTTATTCTTAAATGAAAACATAGTAATTATATATTCTGCCCTCAAGGAATGTTTGAATTTTGAAACCAGTGAACATCAACAAACAAATAATACCTCAGTTGTGTCAATGACCCTCAACCAGCAGCAAACAGTATTTGAACATGTAGAGAAAGGACTGTTTTATGCTGTTTGAAGGTTTTTGTTGATTTTCAGTGATGATAGAAAAACGTTCAGTTTCTAATTAGAACGACACATTGCACTCAGCTGGTCCTTACCCTGAGACCGAGACAAGACTGTGTAAAATCGAGTAAACCGAGTCCATCCATCCATCATGTAAACCGCTTATCCTTCTGGGTCGTGTTGGGGTGCTGGAGCCTATCCCAGCTGTCATTGGGCGGAAGGCAGGATACACCCTGGACAGGTCGCCAGTCCATCGCAGGGCAGACATACACAGTCACACTCACACCTAGGGGCAATTTAGCATGTCCAATCAGTCTGACTGCATGTCTTTGGACTGTGGGAGGAAACCGGAGTACCCGGAGGAAACCCACACAGACACGGGGAGAACAGGCAAACTCCACACAGAACGACCCTGGTCACCCAGCCGGGAATCGAACCCAGGCCATTCTTGCTGTGAGACGACAGCGCTGCCCACTGCGCCACCGTGCCGCCCTTGTCAAAATATAATAAAACATAATAATAGTTAGAGTATCTCAGAGTATTCCATTGTGATACTCAACTCAAGTACAGAAAACAACTTTGTAAGGGTTGCAGACGGAGTCAGACGCATGCAGTCGAGACTAGTTTGATGAGTTTTATTTACAAAGGGGCGATCAAAAAACAATGTCAAAAACCAGAAGAGTAAGTTCAAAAACCAGCAAGTCATAACAGGACAAAAGGACAAGGCAAAAATCAAAACTAAGCACAGGTCAAACACGATAAGGCAAAAACAAACAAGAGAAAAAAACTTGGTATGCACAACAAAGGGTGACGATACTTTGCAAGGAATCTATTCTAAAGCCTGGGCTAATATACTGAGCTAACAAACACTAGAAACAAGGAACACGTGCACATGATCAGACGTCAGGAGAGGCAGAATGAGGATAGGTGCAGATGAGTCCTGAGTCATGTGAGGGAGCGAGGGGTTCAGGGAAATGCAGTCCAAAGCGGGAAGGTCAGCTGCAGTTCCAGCCGAGCCGGAGGCAGGCGTGACAAACTTCAAGATATGTGTGCTCAATGGGTGAAGTTATTGTCATAGCATGCAATACTAGCTATCACAGTATCGCCATACTGCACTAATAAAGGTTCTGTTCAGGTACATTTTTCATTCATCAAGGTACAAACAGTGTGAATGTTCCCTCAAAGCTCCAACAGTGGTTTTAAGGTCTGATGGTGAACCTTAAATAAGTTTTTCCAGGTGAAAAGTTCGTATTTGTACCTTTTCATAACCAAATGTTTTGAAAAAGAAGAGTAAAATAAAAGCCTGGAGACGAGACGGGGTGTGTGGAGTCAGTACAGCTTAGAACATATCATTTCAGTGGATTATGGTTCAGTTATGTTAAGTTATAACTTGAAGTGGAGAATGCAGAACACTTTCTGCTCAGGGGTCTCATCTCCTCTCAGACTGAAGGAGCCATCTTCCACTGACAGTCAGAAACTCTATGACCTCCTCTTTCAATTGGATTGTGATTGGTTCCTCGGCGCCTCACGGTTGTACAAATATCTTGAAAAACTTTATTAAATTGAAAAATAAAATAGAAGAATTTTCACTAGTGCTCTCAGACTTAACACACTCTAAATTTATATATTTTGAGTTCTACAGTTTCTCTTTAGGTTGATTGTGATTTTTTTTTCAAACGTTCTGTAAAGCCACCTGCAACAATAGCTAGAAAAGAATGCATTTGTGGGCGGAGCATGGAAAGGTCAACTCCTCACTGATGCTTAAAAGTATGTGAAATTTAAAAATAATTGAAGGTTGCCGTGTTCACAGTTCCTGACACTCCCTGAGACGAGCTGCTTCCTCTCTGCTTTCTGTACATGTTGTTTTGAGAGGGAAAAAACACGACTCGTCTTGTGTGGCTGTAAAATGCCAGTTCTGCTTGACAGGTTGTTACAGGTAGCAAAAATGAGTAAAGGTTTTCAGCATAACTAGTGTGGCATTTCTGATGATTGCCCCCTGAAGGCCTCGAGGGGGTTTTCGAGTACTGCGGTTACTGCTCTCACTTTCTCACACACACACACACACACACACACACAGACACACACACACACACACACGCACACACACACATACAGACACACACACATACACACCTGCATGCAACAACACACAAACATACAACACATAATTGAAGACTGTATTTTTACAGTGTCAGAATGTGGGGTCTCATGTATGGGCTTGATTTATGTGCTCATACACAGTGGAGTCCAAAAGTCTGAGACCACTTTGAAAATCTTTAGTTGTTTTCATTTAATCCAGCAAATAAACAACAGAAAGTTTTCAGCATTTTTAAAAATGTAAAACAAAGAAAAGTTATGACAAGTAAAAGGAAGAAGAAATATTCCAGATCTGCACTATTTCTAAGACACTATTCAAACTTGTGAAATTGACCATGTTGACCATAATAAAATTTTTTGAGTGTTATTCTTTCTATTGAAGCTTGTGTTCAAATGACTCTCGGTTGGATTTGATCCATGCATCAGAGGCTGCTGTTGCTTCTAGTGATCAGAGTCAGGCCAGCTTGAGTGCACATTATCATAAACCAAAAGAGGGACAAATACAGGGTGATTTAAAAAGATTAATCCAATTTCAAAATGATAAATCATTGCAGATCAATGCAGTAAACTGTAAATGGTTTAAATGAGCATAAAGTTTATTATGTAATTGTAGAAGGTCTCAGTATGAACCTCCTCCAGCTGTACAGACAACATCAACACCATAGTCAAACTCATCCCATACTGGATTGAGCCTGTCGGGTGTCGCTGCACTCACGGCTCTTTCAGTGCGATTTCGGAGATCATCCAGTGTTGTGGAACCAACGCTGAATGCTCTGAGCTGTTGGAGCTTCACTGCCCACGAAAATCACGCTGCACAGTTATGACGGATTCACTCTTATTGAAGTGGAGAACGCAGAACGCTTTCTGCTCAGGGGTCTCATCTCCTCTCAGACTGAAGGGAGCCATCTTCCACTGACCGTCAGAAACTCTATGACCCCCTCTTTCAATTAGATTGTGATTGGTTCCTCGGCGCCTCACGGTTGTAAAAATATGGCGTTCCGAAATTGGATGAATCTTTTTGAATCAACCTGTACTGAGAAAGTCTGAAGTTCATGTTAAAATTTCAAATATTCTGCTGTTCATTCAGGTTGTTCTTTTGAAAATATGTCTTGTATTGAAAAACTTTATTAAATTGAAAAATAAAATAGAAGAATTTTCACTAGTGCTCTCAGACTTTTGGTCTATATTGTGTACAAGTATCTATGTATAATAGGAATTACAAGAACCCTAATCTTAACCTCTGAAATAAAAAAGTGGTTTTATTCTTTCAGTTTTTTAAAAAAAATGAAGCATGTTTTGCAAAGAGCACAAAGTTTTTGCTTCTGACATTGTTAGTTAGTATTTGACTTGTTTTCAAAGTCAGGACATTTTTGTCCTCAAATGTACAAAAAGAAACACACACACACACACACACACACACACACACACACACTCACACACACACACTCACACACACCCTGTGAGTGACAAAAGCAAATGAGCACTCTTTGAAGTCCTGTGGTTTCATTACCTTTAACCACAGAGGCTGGGTGTAAACATTATTTGCCATTCTGTGAATGCTGCTGCTGCAGGCGGTACCGTTCTTCTTCTCTGTCATTAGAGTGAGTCATGAGGTAAGACTCATGCATTGAGACTGGAAACCTGGGCTTGGCCTGACTTTGTCCTTGATTTCTAGTTTTTTTAATGGGCCCAAATAATGGAAGACTTAATTTTCCTCACTGTTTTGAAATGAAAACTAAGCTGCAAAAAACAGCCTAGGGCAGGTTAGCTCCACCCATTCAGGCAAAAGTTATAAGGAGTGTTTTTGAATGAGCCACAATACAGAACAGCCAATCAGAGCAGAGTTCATTTACATACATATATATATAGACAGAGAGAGAGAGAGAGAGAGAGAGAGAGAGAGAGAGAGAGAGAGAGAGTCTTAAAGGTACTGTAACAAAAACAGCCTGTTTAGTTCTAAGGGATAAGGTAAGACTGGAATGAATTATGACTTTTTGGTACATAAAACCACACATACACTGGTGTGCAAAAGTTTTGGCACCCCAGTTAGGTTACATTAACACAATGTCTAGAGAGAACACACACGATTACTGTTGCTGAATTCAACATATTGGTTAAAAAAAAACCAAAAAAAAAAACATAAAATATGGCCAGTGCAAAAGTCATGGCACATTTAGTACTGTATGTTTTATTTTTCCACATATGGTAAACTCAGCGAAATATTATACACTAAAATATGCAGATTTTTTTTTCTAAAAAACTTACTCTACTTAGAAAATCAATAAAACGTCATTTGACCAGAGGTGATTAAATCTTTGCATTTGTTATAAATGAACTTCAGGGGACAAATATAGGATATATTGGGCTCTTTAAAACGTTTCACTACACCTCCCTTCGTCTCTCTCTTTCTCTCACCCTGACCCGACACTCTGCAGAGCTCTAGACCTGCCGTTAATGGTGTCTTTCAGCGAGGCACACAGACTAGAACAAACACACTCATTCATGCATCTCCAAAATGCTAATGTGGCTGAACTACACCACTTTTTTCAAGGGGTTCCCATGTCATGGCACGGTGTAATTGCCCTCACAGACAGCCATTAGTTCAGTCAGCGTTGACGCCAACAGCGACCATCAAGCCCCTAACATAGTTTGGTACCTCCAACCGATGAAGAATGGGCAGCTACTCAACTGGCACTCGATAGTCTGTGGATGATTTGCTCTCAAGCTCTTGTAGGTTTGTTGGTCGCTTTTGTTGAACACCTGATAATTCTCAGTAGATGTAAAGTGTTAATAGGAGAAGCTTGAAAGAAGGCTGGCTAGTTAGGCTGGAGTTTTGAACAGACTTGGTGGAGGGTCAAGAGGCAGTACTCTACAGAACTAGCCTTAAAAAAGGGGGGCCAGAAAAGAGCGATGCCATAGAAGAACCACTTTTGGTTCCCTAAAGAACAATATTCGAAAAATAGAGGTGTGAGTCTGATGAACCTTTTAAAAGTTTAACCCCTTACATTGCCAGGGCCCACCGACAGGCTCAAAGTTTAATTGCACACTTCTATAACTGAAGAACAGCTCGACCAGTTTCATTGAAGTTGCTGTAGTTCCTGATTAATAAGCCTTAGTATGTAATAAGCCTGGGATTTAAGGAGTTAAAGAACCTGTCTACCAGTTTACTGATGTAAATATCCTTCCATTATGTGGAGGATCTTTAACTTGAGTAAGGTTCTTCACCCTCTTCTTTACCCTTCAGTAACTCATTTACAGCAGGACCTTGTCTAGTTTGAATTTATTGTACTTGTGTAGAAGTGGATAGTGCAGTTATGTATATGTCTGTTAGGTTCTGTGTGTTGTTTGTTTTCTACACTGAAATTTTTAAATAAAAATATTTTCACATAACAAATTCTCCCTTGCAGAAATGGTTCTCCTATTAGAACGATCCAAGTGAGGAACCAAGAATGGTCATTCTATAGCAATGCCAAAAGAACTGCAACCGTTAGAGCTAGCTCTGTAAATGTCAAAACTGAGTCAACAAAATTAAGAAAAAACTCCTCTTCAATAATGCTAATTTCTGCTGGCGTCCCTGAAGGATTCTAGTAGTATGTTTTAGTATGTCTAGTAGTTTTAATCTAATGACAATGCATGTGAACATTTGGCTGTTCTAGAATAAACATAGACTTTTGAAGCTTGTAAAAGAAATTCCATATTATACTTGAAGCTTATAGCTAATGGCTTTCTCTTGTATTCACATTTAGCGGTATCTAGGATTTTGAGAATGTCTGAGAAATTGGTCCCACCCCCTGGAAATCATACAGTGATTTGTGAAAAAGTTCCTGATTGGACAATTTTCTGTTTGCCCTTTCAAGAATTGAACCCACTTGTTTCCAACCAAAACATAATAATGCAATAAGAGTTCTGTAACATCTTTTCTGGTTTTGTCTGTTTTCCCTGTTTTAGCCATGTGCTTTTTGTTTACGTTTTCCATGTGCTTTTGTTGTTATTTTGGTTTTGTCTCCTCCCTGGTCCTGCCTCCTTGTAATGGTGTTCATTTGTCTGTAGTCTGTAGCTCCGCCCTCTCGCTTTCCCCAGGTGTTCCTTGTTTTCCCTTTGTGTAGTTATACCCCCATGTTTAGTTTAGTCTTTGTCTTGCATTTTCTCTCTGTTGCTTAGTGTTTTTCCCTGGTTTCTGTTCTTAGTTATTCTGTTTTTTGGATTTTGTTAAGTTTTGGTTTTGTAATAAAAGCAATTTGCATGTGGATCCAGCCTCTACGCCTCCATCATGACAAGTACACTTCTCAAATCTTCTCAAATTTTTAGTCTCCAGAAATTGTTAGACCTTCTCTGAAGGCTTAGAAGGCCCTGAGGGTTCCCCTCTGTCAAATTCATCTCACTCCTAAGGACTATACCTGTAAAAAATTGGAGTTATTTCATAGAAGAACCATTTTTGGCTCCCTAAAGAACATTACAGTTGATATTTCTAGGAAGAAAGAGATATGTAGGTGTGACAAATCTTTTTAAAGTTCAAAGAATCTCCACATAAAGTTCCAATTAAGGGTGTTTTCAAGTATCATACGTCCAAGCCAAGAACCTTTATTTTTAAGAGGGTACTGAGGACAACAAACCATGAAGCAAAATCAACTTACAATGCGGTTCCAAATCATAAACAGTGATTTGTTGTCATTACGCACTGAATGCCCTGTGTAAATAATGAATCCTCAGTGAGAATGAGTTTATGTGAATGTTTTTCCAGGTTGTGTGGGGCTTTGTTGCGGCACGCTCCGGAGATAACGATATTTGTGAAATGTGTGAATCAGCAATGAATCCGTCAGCATGTCAGGACCTGATTGAAGCCTTACTCAACACTCTGCACAGCATTTGTTGTTTTGTGCTGTGATTTTCTTTATTGCACTGTCCTCCATTGACTTCCTCGCCATTGTTCTCTTGTTTAGATCTCTTTGACTTCGGAAGGAACGGGTCCAGGTGCGTCCTTTTAATGCGGTTTTCTTGCATGTGGCAGAATGTCTGTTCATTTTTTGAGGATGTGTATTTTTTGATCTTGTGCTAATAAGTGAAAAGATCAATGGCTGATTTTGTGCGCTGGTATCCGCTTTGTTAAATGTAACATGACAAACCGCGCTTGTGTTTCTTTGATGTTCTGAATGAACCCAACACTGGGTGTGAAGGTCATCTTGACTTTGTATTACTCTTTCTTAGGGCCCAGCCTATATTGGTTGGTCACTAACAATAGTATAAAGGCTCCTCTGACATGAAGAAAACCACTCACTTTCGAGGCTTTGATGCTTTCTAGTAGAGATGGCACAATTTTCCAATGGTGATACCGATACTGAAACCTCGATACCAATACTCCTTTACACACGCTAAGCTGTGAAAGGAGCATCTCAAAGGTTCAGATGTCATTTTTCAGGTGTGCGTTGGGCTCAGATTTCACAATTGGGTCCTCATAACCTGCTTTTAACTTATTTTTTTAATATATGTTTTACTTTTTAATGTATAAAGTCAAAGCACACCACACATTGCAGAAACAATTGGACATATACACTACATGGACGTGGTATTGCAACACCTACCCACTCTAAATCCATAGGCAATAATATGGAGTTGGTCCCCCTTTGCAGCTCTAACAGCTTCCACTCTTCTGGGACGCTTTATACAAGATGTTGGAGAGAGTCTGTGGGAATTTCTGTCCATTCATCCAGAAAAGCATATGTGAGGTCAGACACTGATGTTGGGCGAGAGGGTCTGGCTCATAATCTCCGTTCTAGTTCATCCCAAAGGTGTTTGATGGGGTTGAGGTCAGGGCTCTGTGAGGGTCAGTCAAGTTCTTCCACACCAAACTCACCCAGTCAGGCCTTTATGGAGCTGCTTTCTGCACTGGGGCTCAGTCATGCTGGAACTGAAAAGGTTCTTCCCCAAACTGTTCCCACAAAGTTAGAAGCACAGAATTGTCCAAAATGTCTTGTTCTGCTGAAGCATTAAGATTCCCCTTCACTGGAACTAAGGGTTCTAGATCAACCCCTGAAAAACAGCCCCATAGCATCATCCCTCCTCCACCAAACTGTACAGCTGGCACAGTGCAGTCAGGCAGGTAACGTTCTCCTGGCATTCACCAAACCCAGACTCGTCTATCAGACTGACAGATAGAGAAGCTGATTGGTCACTCCTCAGAATACGTTTCCACTGCTCCACAGTCCAGTGGCGGCGCTTTACACCACTCCATCCAGCACATGGTATTGTGCTTGGTGATGTAAGGCTTGCATGCAGCTGCTCAGCCATGGAAACCCTGCCATGAAGCTCCTGGCGCAGTTTTTGTGCTGATGTTGATGCCAGAGGAGGTTTGAACTCAGTTATTGATCAGCAGAGCGTTGGTGACTTTTATGCTCTATGCTCCTCAGCACTCGGCGACCCGCTCTGTAACTTTACGTGGTCTGACACTTCGTGGCTGAGTTGCTGCGCTTCCACTTTTCAATAACATCACTCACAGTTGTTTGTGGAATATCTGGGATGATAGAAACTCACTTGTTGCAATGGTGGCATCCTATTACAGCACCACTCTCAAATTCAGTGAGCTCTTTAGAGTGACTGATTTCATTGCTTGCTTGATTTTGTACACCTGTGGCACTGGGACTGAATGAAACACCTGAATTCAGTGATTAAGTAGTGTGTCCCATTACTTTTGTCCATATAGTGTATATAAAGTAAAAATAATAATAAAAAAAAATCATAAAAAAGAAAAACAGAGAGAGTTGCAAGATATCTTTAATATATTTAATAGTCAATCTGGTCTTGTGTCATGTTCTTCATATAATCAGTAAACAGTTGCCAGGTTTTGCCAAATGCTTTTATGTTTTAAGCGGTATTTTATCTTTATTAACAGACTACAGCTGTTGATTTCAGTCATCCACATTCAAATAGGAATGTGAGTGTCTGATTTCTATTTTAAGTCAATACACTTTTTGGCAGTCTTATTAAGGTCAAGTTATTCAAGGTCAAGAGATTCGAGATAAGATAACCCACTTGCAGAAAACTGGAGCTGAAACAATTATTTAAAGAAAAGTGAACTCCTACCATCCATGCAGGACCTGGTAGACCACCAAATTATAAATTACAGGTGGTCTCTGACTTTTGCACAGTGCTTTACAGACTAGAGATTGCACCACTGTAAATTTTTACCAGCTGACTAATTCACCAAAGTAGCCAATTAGTAAGCACTTTGTTAGCAGATTGCTGCTGGGCACCAACAGGAGAGGATGTGTTTTGAGTTTCGTACACATCACAGAGGAGTTTTTGTTGCCAGCCTCAGATGGTCTTATCACAGAGTTACACACACTGTCTGAAGTAAACTGCACATAAAAACCGAGAGGAGTGATGAAGGTATGTAGATAAGATGCAACTTTATTGTCATTGTAGTTACACAACAAAACTTCGTTGTGTCTTATCTCTTGTGGCTGTCTGTGCTTCTGAGCACCACTTTAATCAGTCCTTTGAGAACCATACGATGTTTACAAAGCTACTAGCATTTGCATTTCACTGTGAGTGAAAATTCTTCCAATTTTGTTCAGGAATTTAACTGATAACCAATGGCTTGTTTTGACTGTGCACACGTTGTGCTAAACAGCTTGTAATGGGATGTTTTGCGTGTGCAGCCCTTGCTATCAAAGTTGGCTGTTCTGGCTTGTGACAGTATGATTTCAGTTTTACACAGCTTGCAGTGCAGTTGGGCTTCTGTATTTAGCAGAAAAGCAGTTTTCTCAAATCTCTTCCTGGCTTTTTTTCCTCTATTCATTACTGAACTCAGGCACTGCTGAGTCAAGTGCTGCCCTCAATGTAGATAATGCATAAATTTACTAGTTGTCCAGTCCGTGCTCTAAGGTTGGGTACTGAACTCGATACTTTTAAAGGTACTGACCGAATTAAGTCAGTACTACCCTTCACGTTGAGTCAATCAGTGCCAAAGTCCAACACACAGTCAGAGCAATGGTGAGATGAAGTGGTCTCGAGTGTGATTACACTTTTCAAAACTTGCAATGCAAAACTGGACTCTCGTCTCGAGTGACCCGTCTAAGCATTGGCCTCTAATCAGGCGATTGAGAGTTCGATCTATGGTGATGCTACAGATATCTGAGGCCAGGTGTCCAAGAGAGCACAACTAGCCTCTCTCTCTGGGTGGGTAGGATGGCCCTTGACCTTCTCCCCCATTACTCAGAGTGATGCTAGCCAGCGCAGTTGTCTGTTGGAATTGGATATGACTGAATTGGGTTGGAAATTTCGGAAAAACAACAACAAAAAAAAAAAGGCACAGCTGGTCATGGCGATACATCTAGCTTGAGAAAACACCTTGTCAAATACACCGATCAGGCATTTCATTATGACCACCTCCTTGTTTCTACGCTCATTGTCCATTTTGTCAGCTCCACTTACTATATAGGTGCACTTTGTAGTTCTACAGTTACAGACTGTAGTTCATCTGTTTCTCTGATACTTTGTTAGCCCCCTTTTACCCTGTTCTTCAGTGGTCAGGACCCCCATGGACCCCCACAGAGCAGGTACTATTTGGGAGGCGGGTCATTCTTAGCACTGCAGTAACACTGACGTGGTGGTGGTGTGTTAGTGTGTGTTGTGCTGGTACAAGTAGATCAGACACAGCAGTGCTGCTGGAGTAGTTGTAGAACTACAAAGTGCACCTATATAGTAAGTGAAGCTGATAAAATGGACAATGAGCGTAGAAATTCCTTACCAGCATGTTATTTTCTCCCAATCCCCCTAAACTACCCTTGCTGCACAACCCCTAGATTTTGGGAAGGATATCACATGTGCTTCCTCTGAGACAGACATAACAGTGTTTTCACGCCATGCTCTGGTAACAGACTGTGACAGGCTGGAGGTTGTAGGGATGGTTTTGTGAGGGGAGATGGGAGGTAGAGGGGGGTTTTATTTTGTGTGGTGTGTAAAATGTTTTAACTAAATCACATGTTTAAATTGAGAAGTTTGGACTTTTTTTTACAACTGAATCTACATTTTTGTTGTTACAGAGAGAATAAAGTACCGAAAACCACTACTGAAATCTAGGTACCAGCACCAGTACTGGTACCAACCTTCCCGTGCACCCTCTGTTAGAAACCGCTAAAGGCACAGCCATCACCTGCTCACTTTTACTACAGCTGAACTGATTAATCTGCTCACAAAACACCATCATGGTTAAAATACAGAAGCCCTAAAGAGCCACGGATTCATGTTCTATTTACACCATTTCTGCCATAGTGAGTTATTTTCATTTGCTTTCTTGAGGTCTTCAGTTACTTATATCACTATCCTGACACAATGAGTGTTGTTTTCTTAAGATCTCAAGATATTTATGCCATTTTCACAACATCATGAATGCCTTCTCAATAGAACAATGTCTGTCATGTTGTAATAATGATGCAAGTAACTTGAGAGCTCGAGAAAACAACAACAGAGTCACAAGATCTTGAGATTACAAATGAAAATAAGTCATTATCATGGAAAAAAGCAACAACATGTAAAACGGACCCAGACCTAACGTTCAGCAGGAGGATAACATGTTACGACAGGTTAACAGAAACCAAAACCACACTGAAGGCTCAACTCCCACACTATAATATTTGTGTTGTTTAATAATATATTTTTAATAATATATTACAGTTGTATGCAAAAAAACCAACCCTGGTCAGATTGCATGTTTTTTTGATTTAGCAGGTTTTAGTGCATGATTTCTATTCTTTAATTAATTTCAATGTTTTCTAATTTTTTAATTTTTGGATTTTGGAAAGAGAAAAAACGAGATACAATAAAACAAAATGTGCCATAACTTTTGCAAAGGCCACATTTTATGGAATACTTTTTCCCCCACTGTGCTAAAATGAGAAAAATACAGTAATTGAGCATTACAATGTGCAAGGGTTGTTCTCTGCAGAGGAAGTGTATTTATAATTTCATAAAATCAACAAAACGTGATTTGACCGGGGTGCCAAAACTTTGGCATACCATTGTGTTTAATAAGTTGTTTTTCTGCCGTTTGAGTTTATGAAATGTGACAATTAAGAACAATCATATCAGCCTCATTGGAGCATAAAAGTAACATCTATAAAATCTACAAAATCCATAAAAACATAAAATTTAAAGATAAATAAACATAAAAACACCAAAATCTGTATCAGCCACAAAACGTTCCCATTGTTCAGGCTCTGCTCTTCATGTTCCCAAATGACTGAAGTGAGCTTTATCATAATTTACTTGACCTTATTTTCCACTGAATTCCTGTATCTCGGGTCAAACTGAGGATAAGCGTGAGAGGAGCTGTAGAGAAGATTCCAGAGCAGCGCTGAAGAGGGGAGGTGACAGTTTGCTTATCTGACTCTCAGGCTGGCTGTGATTAAGACCTGCTCAGCCTAATAGTGCTGACATACAGTGATGTTTGCTGAATGACAGAGTGCAAGACGCTGCCGCTCGCCCTTTCTATCTGTGCCAAGTACAGCGGCAGTGCGAGGAAAGGCTGCCGAGGCCTGATTTAAGTCTCTCTCTCTCACTCGCTCTTTCCCATCTGCAGCAAACTGATAGCAAATGGCTAAGAACGTTTGGTGAGATTGTAAAGGACTGTGCAAAACACACAGAATATGCTGTGTCAAAAAATATTTGGCATATGCTACCAGTGCAAAAGCACATCTACCTCTGGCTACAGCAGGCCCCATTCGGTCCACAGCAGCAGCATTTATGCATGATTGACACCAATAGGCCATTTAATAAATTGAACACGTTGACTGTGGCGAGGAGGTGAAAAACGTAAAAGCGGAGCTCATTATCCGCCGCGTCCGATCGCGGATGTCGCTTTGGTATGCAGCTGAGGAGGATGACACGGTGGCTCAGCCGGGATTACTGTGTGTCACTGCATGTCGAGAGTCTAATTTGACTACACTTAACATTGTTTGCCGACGTGCGTCATTTCCCAGCGCCTGTAGCGCTGTTTGCATATTATCAGCACCAAATACTATTATTAACCTTTTCATCCAGGGTAAAGAAGCAGTGGCTGTCACATTTATTTTGACATGTAACAAACATCTCAAAATATGAACATATATATATATATATATATATATATATATATATATATATATATATATATATATATGTGTGTGTATTTTTACAGTACTGTGCAAAAGTCAGAGACCACCTTTAATTTATTTCGTCTCCAGTCTCCAGCAAAATAAGTGGAGAAAAAATGTCCAATCTCAAGAGAAAATTGGACTCCTAAGATTCATGCAAGACCTGGTGAACTAGCAAAGCTATCACCATCAGATAAACAGTCCTCAAAGCTGAAGCTCCACTCTTGCTTCAGATCTGAAAAAATCCAGATGTGTTTCTGTCCATCCTTCCACTGTGAGAGGACAGCTCAACACTTTGAGCTGCTGGTGTTCTCAGAACAATGGACTGACCTCAACATCACTGAATGTAGATTGTGAGTAGCAGAAAATGCAACCAACTTCTAAGACTGAACTTTGAATGTGCAGGTTTATTTGAACAACAATACAAGTGGATTAGAATATATTTCATACTTCAGTCACCTTTTATTGTTACTCGTGATGAAACAAGTCAATAATAATCTCTTTCTGATCTGAATTCCTTTCCCAGAAATTTGGAGAAGGTTCTGGCTGCAGACATGCACCACCAGTCTGTTAACGACGTCAGTGCACGCTCTGCAATGCCAATGTTTTTGTCGGTTTTATGAGGAAAAACAATGAATCGCAGACTGTCGGGCAAAACAAAAGTTGGACTAAATTTTGGCGTAGTGATAATAAGGTAATTAAATATAGAAACTTTCAAAATAAAGCCTACCACGACGATAAGATATGAATGTTGGGTTTATTTGCAGAAAAAACAACAGGCTATCCTGAAACTGATGAAAGAAGACGAATAGAACTGTTAGGAATACAACATGATGGTTCTGGTTCTGGGAACTGGCTTGATGTTTGCCATTAGAGACCATTATGAAATGATCAAATCTATCTGAAATCAGTCCCAAAACACCTGATTAAATGATTTGAATCCTTTACACTGTGATATCAACCCATCAGGAAGACACAGAATATCTTTAGCGACAAACTGAAAACCACCAGGAACCAACAGACACTTTTAATGGGTTCTATGACTTTTTCCAACAGGGAGGTACATTAAGTGTAACTCTCCAGCTGTATTATGGATGAAAAATGGATTAAGTGATGATATCAATAAGCAGAAGCAGCCAAATGTTACCATGCCATTGGGCCGCTTCTGCCATTGTGGCAGAGAGTGCATGTGCATGTGACGTCACTGGGGCTGAGAGTGCATCTGTCTGAGACAGACTCTACTGGCCATGCATTCAACAATAAAGTAAAATAATCATGCTTCTTTTACATGGTGATAGGAAACATGTTTCTACGATGATGTATTCACACAGTATCAGGGAGGGTCTCTGAGCTGGCTTTGCTTGATGATAGGTGAGGCTGGTGGGAGGAGGAGGTGAAACATGACATTATTTAGCTGATATTTTCCCCAGTTAGGATTACAGTAAAGCAAGAACATTATGTTTTTTTATTATGATGTCAATTTTGTTTAACATGACCAGGTACATGAACTAACAAGCTCAGTTTAGATCTCAGGTTGACTTTATGAAATTGCCATCTATCATGCTTTGAAACTGATGACAGCATAGCGAATGTACTGAGCAGACTCAGGTTTCGTTCTTGAAGCTGAGCATGGTCTCCAGCTCTGATGTGGCTGTTAACCTAAACCCGCACACGGCGCAGTTATCAAGGTGTTCAGCTGGAGGAGTTTTCTTCCACGTAAATCTATAGCATTATCTGACACACGGCAACAATTTGTAGCATCCAAAGCAGTTCCTTTGAAGATCTTTTTGAAATCTGACACCAGGGCGCACGCTGTCCCGCAGCCTAGCATGTTTTTACAGCCCTTGTGTTACCTCTCCTGACCACTGGTAGTACAGGTTCTGGCTGTCAGTAGCCTGTCAAAGGCTTGTTTTATTGTGGCTGTGTTTGGATTCCAGGCGTTTTCACGGTTGTGTTCATGCTTGTCCACGTTTGCTGAAGGACTGCATATGAGTGAGATAAAAGAGTGAAGCCTAGGTGAGCTGAAGAAGAGGAATCTGCAAAAAGTAAGAGTATTTTAAAAGCTACATATTTTTGAATGTTCTTCTAAAAATTCTAAATGTAGTTTTTAGGCATTAAAGAAACAGCCGGTGCTAATTAAGACTAGTTTGATTGATTAGGACAGGTGATGATGAAGTATTTACCCGGTGGATTTAACCGCCTCCCTGAAGGAGATCTATTTACAGTTGTTTGCTGTGGAACTGTGCAGGTTAATCATTACTCACGTTACTTATTGTGACCATTGGCAGATATGACTGATGCCAGTAAGTATTAAGTAGTAGAGGTGGCCGATATGGTAAAAATGTAATATTGCAATACTTGGAGACATGATACACGATACATAATACATATTACAATATTGGTTTGATAAGTTGATATAGACATAAAACCCTAGTAGTGCCACACTTACTATCAAAATATCAAAAACTCTGTGTACAATCATTTTTATTCTGCACTTCACCATATACACTGCACTAAATTCAAGTAAATAAGGCCAAATATGCTCTGTTTGTAATAAAACATGCAGTTCAATATCCACAATAAGCTCAGAAAAGCTTATTATGATGTAATATCTGACAATAACAATCAACGCCTCTGGTAGGTAGTGACATGATTTAATAACCTGGTTCAGATTTCTGTAAATGATGGAGTCATGCATAACTCCATCCTAATACTGTCCTAACTGTAAATGAAGTCCTCAGATTCCTCGCTGGGAAATGGTTTGTGGGCTCTCACATTTGTACACTTCTGCAGAAGCATTCACACATTCACTTATGGCTTCCTGCCCAAAACCACTCCTGTTGAGATATCTGAGTCATTGTGTGTCAGTGCTCACCAACCCTCCTCCTGCAGATCTGCTTTCCTGCAGAGTTTAGTTCCAACCTGCATCTAACGTGATGCTCTGCTCCTTTATCTAACTCAAACACATTTGATTCTGTCTTTCAAAGACTTCTGAAGAAGTTAATCAGCTGCAGCAAGTGTGGCTGGAATCCAGGCTCTGCAGGACAGTAGATCAGGAGGACCAGGGACTGTAAACGCTTGTGTATGTCATGACAAGTGATGATGGTTAAAAGGGAACACACTTCTGCACAGTCTTTGCTTTGTTAGTTTATTTGGTGAATTAACATTAAGAAGTTATGGCACATTTTATATTGTGTGTCTTATTTTTCTTCCAGTTTGTTAAACTTGTGGTGACATTCTGTATAAATAAAAATAACGCGTGGCCACAACTTAGTAAGGTGTGGGAACAAGATCCTAATGTATGGCTATGACTTGGTAAGGTGTGGAATGAGATAATCAAATCGTGGCCACTACTTAGTAAGGCATGGGAATGAGATCCTAATGTATGGCTAAGACTTGGTAAGGTGTGGGAATGAGATAATTAAGTTGTGGCCATGACTTAATAAGATGGGGGAAAGAGATGCTAATGCATGGCTATGACTTAGTAAGGTGTGGGAATGAGGTAATCAAGTAGTGGCCATAACTTAGTAAGGCGTGGGAACGAGATCCTAATGCATGCTTACGACTTTGTAAGGTGTGGGAATGAGATCATTAAGCCATGCCCACGACTTAGTAAGGCGAGGGGACGAGACCCTAACTCATGGCTATGATTTATTAAGGTGTGGGAATAAGATCCTAATGCATAGTTACGACTTAGTAAGGTGTGGGAATGAGATCCTAATGCATGGCTATGACTTAATAAGGTGTGGGAATGAGATAATTAAGCTATGGCCACGACTTAGTAAGATGCGGGAACGAGATCATGTCTTACTTAGTCATGGCCACGCATTAGGATCTCATTCCCATGTCTAAATTATCTTGTTCCCATGCCTTACTAAGTCATGGCCATGCATTATTATTATTTATACACTCTCAGAAATAAAGGTGCTAAACTGTCACCGGGGCAGTGCCCCTCTCGTCACTGGGAACTTGAACTTTTCACCTGGAAAAACTTATTTAAGGTTCACAATTAGACCTTAAAACCACTGTTGTACCTTTGAGGGAACATCTACATTGTTTGTACCTTGATGAACAAAAAATGTACCTGGACTGAACCTTTATTTCTGACAGTGTACAGGACGTCACCAGCAAGGCTCCATAGAAAATGAATAGGAATAAAGGCACTAAAATGTACAGAAACATGCAGTTTGTTCTCTGTAGAGGATGTGTTCACTTATTTCCACTTAGAAAATCAATGAAGTGTGTAATTTGATTGTTGTGCAGCTCTTGCGTCTATGAACTGTGCCTTAAAGCCGACGATCACTTTACAAAAACAACAATGTGGCGTCTACAACTCACTAAACTGGTCTATATGCAGCACGTACTGTATTTTAGTAGGACTCTCATAGTTGTAGCTCAGACTGCGCGTTGTCTGTAGTTGAACTTGTAATTATGTGTCGGTACGCCTTGGAAGTTGTTCTTAGTTCTGAAGGTGCTTATTGATATCAAGCATATCCAGCTTGTTGGGATTTTTAGGTTTGGTAATGACATTTGAAAGCAATATTTCATTCAGAAAGTTTGACGTCACAAATATCTTCGACTCTCACCTTCAGTAACTGTCTTACCACGAAGGTAGCAGTACATAGATCCCTGCTTCAAACGCCAAATAAAACATAGTATTAATCCTTCACCATATGGATGTTCAGATGCCAGAGAATCTCTACGGAATATAGAATGTAGTGGATGGTTTAGGAGGAGAGGTTTGTTGAACTGTTGAACCTGAGACTCTGACGCTGTTTCCCAAATTTATGACTCTCACAGACGTCCTTACCTTAAACAGCGTCTGAAAAAGCCAAGAAATGTCACGCAGGATTTGTTTCTTCTGAAAGTTTAGTCAAAGAGCTTCATGAACTGAAAGCATGCGTCTGGTTTTGGATGTTCTTTGGTTTCTCTTGCAATGACTCAAGTTGATATACACTCCCTGTCCACTTTATTAGAAACACCTACCTTGTACTTTCACTCACTGGCCATACAGGTGTACAAGTACAGGCTGCAGCCCCTCTGTTCTCATGCACAGTTTGTCAGCCATACTCAAGCTCATTCATCACTGGACAGTTTCTGACCACAAGACTGCTGCAGGGTTCTTGTAGTTGAATAAAACTATTACCAAAACAAAAACTAGCAGGGAGCAAATGTGCTTGTGAACTTTAAAAATACAAATGTTTTTCGAAAAGAAATTTTCAAAACCACAAGAACTAAATCAAAAGATTCTGCTGCAAAATTAACTAAAACAAAATTCAATAACTGAGAAAAAAATCTTTAGTTTTTGCTTTTTCAGAGCTCAGCCTAATGTGGTTTTAATTGTATTCTACCTTTATCAAATACCTACTAACACAGCATTCATCATTATACTAAAAACTAAAACTAAAACTGGAACTAAAATAAAAACTACACCAAAACTATTAAACTAAATAAAACTAAATAAACTAAAACTAAAATAAAAAACTACACTAAAGCTATTAAACTGAATAAAACTAAACTAAAACTAAAATAAAAGCTACACTAGAACTATTAAAACTATTCCACTAGTCTTGTAATACTGTATGTTGCACACAATATTTATTTATTATTAATTATTCCTTGCATTTACAACAGACTGTTCACTCTATATAGAATACAACACATAACTGCTTACTGTAACAGTACGTAACATACCATATATATTGTGTTTATAGTATTATGTGTATATATACATGTGTATATCATTCGTAGATATATTTGTCATTGTGTATATATTGTTCATACAGTTATATTTTTCATAGATACATATACATATTTATACCTTATTGCACAGTTACACTGTTCGTTTTGCACTATTGCTACTATTTGCACTTCTGGTAGATGCTGACTGCATTTTGTTGTCTTGTACTGAGCAACGACAATAAAGTTCTATCTATCTATCTATCTATCTATCTATTACTTTTAAGAAAATAAAAAAACTAAACTAAAACTATTAATGCACCCTTAAAACTAACTGAAACGAGACCAAAAATCAAAATGAAAAACTAAATGAAAATAAAAACTACTAAAACTTTAAAATTATAATAACCCTGGCTTGTTGACCCGATACTTGGGTGGAGGACCCAAGGAAGGACGCAGGAAGATGTTTTAAGATTTTTAAGCAGCATACAATATGCATACTTGATGTGAGCAGTGACATCATGCAGTATGATAACTCTGTGATTTTCTTTTCTTTTTTTTGTTGTGAATTTACAGCAAAAAGAACGTACTGTACCAAAACACAATTGTGTGACTAGAGATGAAATATGCACATATTACTGACACATCACACCACTGATAAACAGTCAGAACCTCTAGTTAGAACCTAAATACTAATGAAGATCCAGAGGATAATATAACTGATAATAAAGCAGACTGCAGGGACTGTGCAACCTCAAAGCTTACATCCATGTTTCATTTTAACTGGTTTGAATAAAATAGACATTAAAGGGGAATTAAACTGATTTTTAAATGTCTGTACAATTCAATCATTAAGATGGAAACAAAGTCATTTGGTGTGAAATACTCAATTCTAGAAACTTGCTGAGAAAGAATTGCTCACAGTGGTGAAGATAGGAACCAGACGTCTGAAGGAGTACACTGAGGAGTGCACTCTCAGAAATAAAGGTCCCAAACTATCACTGGGTCAGTTCCCCTCCTGTCATATGGGGCGGAACCCTCAAGGCTCCATCTCAGTACCTTTAGTCAGGGAACATAACTGAACCATAATCCACTGAAATGATATGTTCTAAGCTGTACTGACTCCACACACCCCGTCTCGTCTCCAGGCTTTTATTTTACTGTTCTGTTTAAAACATTCGGTTATGAAAAGGTACAAATACGAACTTTTCACCTGGAAAAACGTATTTAAGGTTCACCATCAGACCTTAAAACCACTGTTGGACCTTTGAGGGAACATTTACACTGTTTGTACCTTGATGAACGAAAAATGTACCTTTATTTCTAACAGTGTAATTGCAGGACATTGTATGACAAAATGGTACCAAAAAGAAGCTTTTTCATATTTAACAGTATTTTATCATTATCAACACCATATAAAAATGCAGCAGCCCAAATGCATGTTCACTGGTGGCTTTTAATAGTAAATAAAATGGCTATTTTTAACTATTAATTGTCTATACAATTAACCTTTTCACATACAACCACCCTGAATGACTTTATTTACACTATGATAACTGAAATATGAATATTTTTTTCATAAGAAATGATGAAACTCCCCTTTAACACATGCTATATTTGAGGGTGTGTTGTTGTGTGGTGGTAACAGTATTATTTTACCTTTGCTGAGAGTTTATACAGGTATTAGAAAGCAATGATTTTGAAACCCGAATGAAGATTGATTCTTCAAAAGTTCTGCAGAAGTGACTAATAACATATTTCACACGCTTGGTGAGAATTTCACAGGAATTTCCTCCATTCACCATCCTTCTTCATACTCTTCCAGTGTTCTTCATCATGTCTCGGAATCACCTGAATTCTGTGGCGTCGTGGATCTAGATATGTTTACAGTGATTATGGGACTTAATCCAGCAAATCCCAGACACTGCGCAGTGCTATGAGGGCTGTTTGATCAGCCTGGCACTTCCTTTAACATCTGTTTTTCACACTTTGCAGCAGCGAAACCACATTCTCACATTAATCCGGAACCTTCATCGACAGGCATGTTAGGACAGTTTTGAATGCACCTCCCATTACTGAGAACAATTACATTTTCAGTCTTTTGAAACAGACTCACTTCGAGCCTGTTGTTATTCCTAAGAGCAGTTTGTCGTCACGGACAGCGCTCTCTATTAGTTCTGTAAATAATACATTGGGTATCTGCATTCTTTAGGTCCATGCTGTTTACAGGACTTTATGTAACTACTTTGCGTTTGTATGTTTTGCAGTGAAGCTTAGACTTTGTAGCATCCTGTACTTTTGTTACGACCCGGTCTATGGTCAGGCCGTAACAGAGAATGAGACCGGGCTCTCTCCCCAGTCCTGCTGCCAGACCAGACACCGGACACCATTTAAACCAGAAAATGACAGGTTTATTTTCTTCAAAAGCTCAGAAAAGTCGAGGTGACGGCTTCAGGGACGAGAATTTGCCAAAATAACAAAAAAACTACTAAGGATGAAAAACTAACTAAACCTAAAAACAAAAAGACATATGGACATATTTTAACTAGTTTGAATAAAATACACACTGAAGGAAAATTCCACTAATGTTTTTAAGTCTGTATGATTCAATCCTTAAAATGTAAACAAAGTCATTCAGACTGGTTTGGTGTGAAACGCTCCATTCTAGAGAAACTTGCTGAGAGAGAATTGCTCACAGTGATGGTGATAGGAACCAGACGTCTGAAGCATTTAATGCCTCTAAAACTCCCTCACATTAAAAAAGTTAATATATGAAATGTTATGAATCTGTTGCCTGATGCTGGAGACATTTAATACATTCATTGTAGAGGAGTACATGCAGGATGTTGTCTGACAAAATGGTACCAATAAGAAGCTTTTTTTTCCAGAATTAACAGTATTTTGTCATTATTTACATTGTATAAAAACCTCTAAGTTTACTAGTGGCTTTGAATAGCAAATAAAATGGCCATATTTGTGTGGCCATCTCAACCCCTGGTTCCTATTACCACCATTTAAAGAATTTTGAGTCATTAATTTTCCATAGATTGAGCCATTTCACACCAAACCACTCTGAATGACTTTCATCATGTCATTCATCATGATACATCATGATAACTGAAATATGAATATTTTTTCATAAGAAATGATGAAACTCCCCTTTAACACATGCTGTATTTGAGTGTGTGTGTTGTTGTGTGGTGGTAACAGTATTATTTTACCTTTGCTTTATATTTGTTTATACAGGTATTAGAAAACAGTTAGAAAACAAAACAGCACCCGTCCTCTACTTTTCCAATGTTCACAAGAGTTTCACAAAATCTAACAAAGCTTTCACAACTTTACACACTAAGCGAAGCAAAGAGTGGTGTGAAGAGTGCCGGGTTGGTCTGAACAGGTGTTCTTCCAGGTCGTATCAAGAGGGAAAGAGCCCTGAACGTCTCCCAAGATGGTGGCTCAGCGACCTCTTATACAGCCAGGCGCCCCCGAGGGGCCAGTCATGTACCTGCACATAATACAACAATGGAAAAAACACACAAAATGGCCGCAAACAGATACAAAGAAGGGCTATTACGACTTGGGGTCGTAACAACTTTATATGGCCAAAAGTATGTGGACACCTGACAAACACCTTGGGTTTCCAATCCAATCCATGAACATTAATATGGAGTTGCCCCTTTGCAGCTACAACAGCTGTGTTTATAGGAATTTGTGCGCATTCAGTCAAAAGAGCATTTGTGTGGACGAGAAGGCCTGGCTCACAATCGACGTTCCAGTTCATCCCAAAGGTGTTCAGTGGGGTTGAGGTCAGGGCTCTGTGCAGGCCACTGCAGTTCCTCCACACCAAACTCTTCAAACATGGAGCATGCCGAGAGCTTGGACAGTCGGGTTGAATGTGTTTAATATCGTAGCCGCTCCCCTCCTGGGCTCCGATTCAACGAGGAATTATTGTGTGGATGTGTTGTGGATACTACCTGCTGGACTCGTTCAAGTAAGTAAAGAAGTTCCTTCTGTTTTATGTGGTGGGAAAAGTTCAAAAAGTAGGTGTACAGTTACATATTTTGCTTCTACTCTCTTGAAAATAAGGGTGCTACAAAAATAAGGGCGAGACTTACATTCTTAAAAACACAGGTGATAGAAATAGTTCTTCCACGTTTGGTTCCCTAAAGAACCTTTCAATGGATGAGATGTGTGAGTGTGAGGAACCTTTCTAAAGTTAAAAGAACCTTTGCATTATGTAAAGGTACCAGCAAGAACCCTTGAATAAAGATGAAGAGACTTATTATTTTCTTTCCTTCAAACTATGTTTTAATAGAGCTCGCTTTGTGCACAGGGGCTCAGTCGTGCTGGAGCAGGAATATTGGTGCAAATAAATGTCTTAAATGTCTTTGTATGCTTTAGCATTAACATCACCCTTCACTGGAACTAAGGGGCCCAAACCCTGGAACATCCCCAGACCATTATCCCTCCCCCACCAAACTTTACTGTTGGTACAACATAGGTAGTTAGCATTTTCCTTGGACCATCAGACTGTAAGAAGCATGCTGAAATGTGAGTCCAGTGGCAGCATTTAATACTGTTTAATAATTTAACAATAACATTTTGGGAACAGAAATGTGGCCTCTGCAAAAGTTATGCCACATCTTATATTTTATTTTCTATCTTTTCTTTTATCTTTTGTTGAACGCAGCAAATAAAAAGAGGTTGTGCACAGATTTTTGCAGAAAAATGCTACATTTAGTTGTCCTGTAGAGAATGTGTTGACATATTGTCATTTAGAAAATCGACAAAATATGTTATTTGACTAGGGATGTCCAAACGTTTGCATATGACTGTAGGTTTAAGTCGGTAAACATGCAGAGCTTATGTAGATGTCATGTAGCCTTATGAATGCAGCCCTTCAGTTCCTTCAATTCGTTATAAAGGTTATGTTTTTAATTCCACATGCCATATGGTGTCCTAAGTACATTCCTTTGGCCAGCAGTGGGACGAAAATTGGTGAAAGAATAAAAAAAAAAACATATTTTAAAAAACCTCATAAGAAAAACCTGTTAACATGAAAACCTACATTGAATGATCGAATCCATCAACAACTGGTTTCAGATTTTTTCAAATGAGCACCTCTGTTGTTTCAGGGAAAATAAACAATGAAAAGTGTGCGCATCTGCCAAGCCTTTAAGGAAGCATTAGGGATTAAGATGATAGGCTTTATTTGGCTAAGAGGATTCCCACTGTTGACACGCTGCACAGGACTATCACTAATCAAAGCAGTACAACTCCATTGTACTTCATTCCCATATATAACTGTAAAGACTTGCAGAACCACTATGTTTTAGCACACTGTGTAAAAGTTTCCGTATGAGTACCATTTCTTCTGAATAAAGCTGGTTTTATGCTGCTCATTGGATGGCCAGGAATTCCACCACTTCCTGGTCCATTCTTTAATGGTTTGTGAATAGCTCTCGGGATCAGGCTTTGTTGGAATCTTTGTCAAAGGCTTAGTTCGTCTCCTAGCCTGGAGAGAGGCTTTGCTGACATATGTCTCCTCAGTGAATCTCCTTTAGTGCTTTGCTGGAGTGGTGGGGCGTGTTGGAGGTGTGTTTATGTGTGTGTGTGTGTGTGTGTGTGTGTGTGTGTGCGAGAGGGAGAGGGAGTGAATGTGTGGCTTAGTGGAGCATGCCGAGAGCTTGGACAGTCGGGTTGAATGTGTTTAATATCGTAGCCGCTCCCCTCCTGGGCTCCGCTTTAACGGGGAATTATTGTGTGGATGTGTTGTGGATACTACCTGCTGGACTCGTTCAAGTAAGTACAGAAGTTCCTTCTGTTTTATGTGGTGGTGAAAAGTTCAAAACGTAGGTGTACAGTTACATATTTTGCTTCTACCCTCTTAAAAATAAGGTACAAAATTAAGGGCGAGACTTACATTCTTAAAAACACAGGTGACAGAAATAGTTCCCTAAAGAACCTTTCAATGGATGAGATGTGTGAGTGTGAGGAACTTTTTGTTTTTCTAGCAAGAACCCTTAAATAAAGATGAAGAAACTTATTATTATGTTCTTTAGGATTTTTTAAGCCTTCAAAAAGTTCTTCACACTCATAAATCTCTTTTCAAACATGGTTCTTCCAAGTGCCAGATGCGTGAGTGTAAAGAACCATTTTAAAGTTTAAACTTCTACATCATGTAAAAGTTTTCCACGAATTCAAAGATTTCCTTAGAACCCGTTCATTCAGGAGAAGAATCATTTTGGAACCTTTACTTTTAACAGTGTAGCTGAAGTTGGGAGCTCAGTTGCTGCAACAAACCAGTTCACAGCAAATGAGGTCTCAAATATTCAAACAAGGTTCTTCTAGGAATCAACTGTGGTTCTTCTATGGAATTGTTCAACGAGCCCTTTGTGGCACCTTGTTTTAAGACTGTAGTGTAAAGGTTCTGTACAAATTTACAGAACCTTTACATTATCAGGAGGTCCTTCACACTCATGCATCTCATTTACTAAAATTGTTCTCTAAAGAAACAGCCACTGAAAGTTTTTAGGGAACCAAAAGTGGTTCTTGTATGGCTTCAAACAAACAGCACTTCTGACACCTCTGACTTCTATAATACAGCAGAATTTATCCTGGACTGATGATCTGAATATCTTCTCTGGTCACAGGTTCTTGGACTTACATTTGAGATCCTCCCATATGCGATTTTTTGCCCTAATGTGACTCAGATCTGATGTTTTCAGAGATGTGTGGACACAAATCTGATCTTTCCAAATCTGACCACTTTCATATGTAGTGCTAGATCGGATACATATCTGATTCGTGGCCATGCGACCTTAACGTGACACTCAGATCGGAATTCATGTGCTTTTTTCCCACTGCGTGTGACCATCATTCAGCGTTACCATGGCAGCAGTGCCGAACAGAAGTTAAAGCCTGTAAACGGTGGAAAAGCAGCTCATCTCACCTTTTTCTCCTTCGTCTCGCTCTAATAATGAAGCTGAGAGCTGATCAGAGTTAATTATCTTCTCAGCGAAGCTCGTTCTGCTCGTTAGTTTGTGCTGATGATGCTCGTGATTCATTCACGTGACGTTACTGAGTAGGATGAGCTCATGAGGGTCATTTCAGGACGCCGGTTCGTCACATTAATGACAGATTTGAGTCACTTACCTAAACGAGTGTGAACCATCGTGTCAGAGAGATCGGATTTGAGCAAAAAATCGGATTTGAGCAACGAGGCTTGTAATATGAATGTAGCCAAAGATTCCCTGTCTCAGAGTGAACTGGTTTGTTGCAGCAATCGAGTTCTCAACTTCGGCTACTCTTTTAACAGTGAAGGTTCTGAAACGGTCCTTGCCCTGAATGAATGGGTTCTTGGGAAATCTTTGCATTCGTGGAGAACTTTCTATGATATGGAAGTTGTTCAAACTTTAAAATGGTTCTTCGCACTCACACATGTGGCACTTGGAAGAACCATCTGTTGAAAAGTTCCTAAGGAGACTAAAAGTGGTTCTTCAGTGGCATCACTCTCGAGAACCCTTTCTGGCAGGTTCAGGAGTGTAGATGGTTATCATACACTCTGGCTTATATAATAAGGTAGACTGTTATCAGAGGATCTGTTCTTGGACAGTGGATTTGAATATCTTCTCTGTGTGCATATTCCAGGGTATACATTGGAGATAATCTCTCATTTGCCTCTTTCAAAGATCCCTTGTGTCAAAATAAAGAGGTGTATCGCAGCACCAGTTTAGAGTTTCAAAATTACTCTACATTTTAAGGATAAAAATGGTTCTATAATACCAATATAACCAATATTTGTTAGTTTTTGTTTTGGATATATATGTTCTAGGACCTTTTTTGTAAATTGGTAATCTAAAATGGTTCTTCACACTCACCCATCTCATTTACACTGAAATGTTCTTTAGGAAACTAAAAGTGGTTCTTCTCTGGCTTCACTCCAAATAACCCCTGTTGGCACCTTTATCTGTAAGGAAGTGTGTATCCTCTGTAACTACTGGGTTTCACTAAGACTGTTCCTTCAATGTCAGTCCTCGCAGCTTCATAATACTGACATAAGTAATAATGACTCTTTGAATAAGAACTCTTTTCATTCCTTCAGAAGTTCAGTGGTGGTTTGTGTACAGACTGGTCGAACGTTGATACCCTGTTGTCATCATAATACAGATAAGCTGATCACGTGGATCACAGAGTTAATCTGGATTCTTCCCTCCAACACAAACATCTGTAGCTCAAGCTTTTTGGTCTGTCTACTAAATTCACTCTTCCTCATTGGCTGTGTTATCCAAATGTATTTAAACTAAAGGTGCAAATCATTTAAACCCTGTATTTCATTGACAGTATGAACAAAGACAACATATCAAATGTTGAAATTGAGAAACTTTATTTTTTTTTGAAAAATATAAGCTCATTTTGAATTTGATGCCAACAACACATTTCAAAAAAGTTGGGACGGGGTCAACAAAAAGCTGGTAAACTTGTGTAATGCTAAAAACACCTGGTGGTTGACTGGCCGCAGGTCACTAACATGATAAAAAGAGCATCTCAGAGAGGCTGAGACTTTCAGAAGTAAAGATGAGGAACCACTGTCTGTGAACACAGTTTGTTGCTGCATTCACAAATGTAAGTTAAAACTCTAAAACACAAAGAAGAAACCATATATAAACAGGATCCAGAAATGCTGCCACCTTCTCTGGGCCCGAGCTTATTTAAAATGGGGGCGAAGTGGAAAAGTGTCCTGTGGTCTGATGAATCAACATTTGAAATTGTTTTTGGAAATCATGGACACTGTGTCCTCCGGGCTAAAGACCATCAGGCTTGTTATCAGTGCACAGTTCAAAAGCCAGTATTCAGGATGGTATAGGGGGGCATTAGTGCACATGGCATGGGTGACGTGCTCATCTGTGAAGGCACCATTAATGCTGAACGATATATACATGTTTTGGCAACATATGCTGCATCGAGACGACGTCTTTTTCAGGGAAGGCCTTGATTATTTCAGACGATGTCAAACCTCATTCTGCATGTAATATAGCAGCATTGCTCCGTATTAAAAGAGTCCGGGTGCTAAACTGACCTGCCTGCAGTCCAAACCTTTTATTGCAAACATTTGACACATTATGAAATGAAAAATATGACAAAGGAGACTCTGAACTGATGAGCAGCTGAAATTCTTAAGCAAGAATGGGAAAACATTTCACTTTCTAAACTACAGCAGTGTCTCCTCAGTTCCCAAACGCTTACAGAGTGCTGTTAAAAGAAGAGGTGATGAAACAGTGGTCAACAGGCCCCCATCCCAACTTTTTTGGAAAGTGTTGTTGGCAACAAATTCAAAATGGGCATATATTTTTCAAAAAACAATAAATTTCTCAGTTTCAACATTTGATATGTCGTCCAATTACTATTTTCCTTTAAAAATATGTTTTAGATGATTTGCATATCATTGCATTCTAATTTTATTTACATTGTGTAAAGTGTCCCAACCTTTTTGGAAATGGAGTTGTACTCAGTAATACTGAAAAGGGGAAATGTGTGTTATTTATAACCAGTTCCATTTCTGTTGAAAGTCAGATCTGAAAACATGCACCAAATTACATAACTTACAACTAAAAATACCCTCACACCTTTAGCTTCGAGTTCCTATTTGACTGTGCTGCAGTATTTCCTCTTTAGAGGGGGCTCAGTGAAGCTGTTCACAGAGACGTTTTTGGGAGAGAAACTCATTCATTTCACCATGTCAGCAGTTCTGATGTGATTATTGCTGGCATATCCAGCAGGAAGTTGTCTATACAAGTTCTAGGTAGAGGCCATCCAGGGTTCATCTGCTTGTTCCGATTTACTGTTAGGCTCTGGAAGTTCTGCTTAAATCTGCTCAAAGCCCTAAACTTAAAGTAGGGCCTTGCATATCATATTGTTTATTAGTCAGACTCTTAATGTTGAGAAACGTGAAATGAAATGTTCATAGAGGAAAGAAAAACGTTCTTCACTTTAATGTGTGTGAATGTCATGAGATTTTACTCCAAGTAACTGTGGAACTTTTCTTTGTGTCCATTTGTGAACTTAACTGCTTTTGATCCAACTCAAAAATGTTAGTTTGGATGAATTAATACTATTTATTACGGTTTTATGCAAAAGTTAGAAACATTTCTGGTTAAATTACATGTTTTGTTGATTTTCTAAGAGAGTATAAGTGAACACTTCTTCTACAGCATATGTGTCAAACACAAGGCCCGTGGGCCAGATCAGGCCCGTGACACAGTCATTCGGCCCGCGAAATTATTTTTATTTTCGGTTCTTATTAGCCCATTTCACCCTGAGATAATGCCCCAGCATGCACTGCAACAAAGTGTGCATTCTGACCCCCAAAAACAATCTATGGGCAGTTACACAAAAAGAAAAGATGCCTGGTGTCTATTTAAAGCAAATAGGCAGTTTAAAAAACTACCTAAAACAATTTATTTTTGTTTAGAATGATTTTTGAATAAGTATTCAGTGCCTATTTTGCTGTTGCAGTTCTGCTCACGGATTTGCTGAGATTTTTTAAATCTCCTGCTCTACAGGGAACAAACTTAAAATATGGATTTTTTTTCCTGCAAATATTAGTGCACAATAAAGCATGAAGTGTAAAATGTGCCATAACCTTTGCACAACTTTTCCACCTATATGTTAGATTGAGTAAACACACAGTAAGTGTGCATTAAAATGTGCAGAAGTGTTCTCCCTATAGAGAATATGCACTTATTTTCAGACAGTGAACAAGATGCCTGTTAGCCAGGGGCGCACAAACTTTTGCATATGACTGTACATCAAGCCTCAAAAACATGTCAGATCAGTTTCTGCCCTGTTACATGTTTTACAGTGTAACATGTAAAGAGAAGCTAGATTTTTCAAAAAGTTTTCAATAAAAAAACAAGCAAACAAACAAACAAATAAATACATAGATAAATCAGATAAAATGTCTTTTCTTCTTTTTTTCCTCACTATGGATGTGAAACATTGACGTTGTACTGCTGTGCTACAGCCAAATTGCCACTGTTAATGTTAACATGTGTTATGTGATCCTGTTTTTTTTCCTTAAGTACGTATGGATCCATATACATCCATATATCGTTGCTGTCCAAAGAAAAATAAGTATCTCCAAAATAGTACCTTTAACTTTACCTTATAGTATAGTACCTTAGTAACTTTTAATGTAATTTAACGTAAAAAAGATTTAATTTGAAGTGATTTTGGAGCATTTCTATTGGTCCAATCACCATGAAATTTTCACATGATATAAAGGGTATATAAAGGCTGCCAGGTTCAAATGGTGTAAAAAAAAATAAAAATCGACAAAAATGGAGATGGGTCATTCTACAGAATTGTCCATTTTTGTGTCCCTAGCATTTACAGATCTATTACACTTAACAAAAAAAATATTTATATTTTTAAATAAAACAATAAGTTATTTTAACAATTACACCTTCTTGATTCATCAATTAGCAATATTGGTTTTTAAATCAATCATATAGAATTCCAAGCACCACAGAAGAGCTCATCCTCACAGTCATGTGTGAAGGCTGAGGCCATATTTTGAAGAAAAAAACATGTTTTTCTGCTATTTTAACTGCAATAATCTATACATGACTATGAAATATATGATTTAAATGACAAAGAAAACAAATGCCAAATAAATATTATAAAATATATAATGAAAGTTGTGGTCCCCAGGAGTCGTGTCACTGGTGTTACTGCATAACAAAAAATCTCTTATTTTGAAATAAAAGTCACACTGATGACATCACTCGACTTCCTTTTACCTGTTTTCTGAGGATCTATGAAGAAAAGCACATGGTGAGTCCACTGTGTCTTTCAGTTATCAGAGATTTTCTCATTTAGCTCATGATTTCATATGAAGCTTTTAGCTGAAGTCACTGGTGTGACCGACTTTATTCTGAGGTCATTGTGAAAAAATAGAATACAAATGGATTAAATGACATATTTTAGTGGATATTCCATGATTGACATGTGGTTTGATGCTCTGTAGCAGACATTTAGTAAAATGCATTTTTCATTAAAAATGTCTCTGGTGTTCCCTTTATTATGTGGAACACCAATGAGGATCAGTAACACCAGTGACTCCTATGGACAGATAGAAAAGTGGACGTTTCTGTAGAATGACCCACATACATGTTTTTCCTTGGACAGTGACGTTACATATATGGGTATTAAACATGTATGGTATTTCTATATGCATGCGTAGGTGCATGTAGAAGAGCTGCTGTTTTCATTTCTCCTGTTTCAGTCTTCTACTCAGCACTGAGCTGGTCACTGTCTACACCATCTAAACATCCAAATTAGAATCTCTTGCCAAGAAATCAATCTATGGGGAGCATTATCCATTACCTCTGGCTATTACTTGGCCATTCAGTGTCACTAAAGTAGTTGTTGTTAATTTGCACTGGCAGGTATCTGAGGAATTTCACCCATGCGTTCCATGTTTGAGTGAGTTTGAGTGATTAAGTGTGGAATGAGCCTTTGGCGTGTGGAATAGGCCTTTGGCATGTTTTCTTCAGCTGGGTTTTGGTCCATTAGGCCACTTAAAGTCATGAAACCAACAAGAGAGCAAGGAAACAGACCCTATACCTGGTTTATTTGCAGAGTTTTTGGTATATTTGGATTGTTTGGTTTCACATTGTAATTGTAATTGCAGTGTACCAAAGTATACAAACAGGCGTTCATTGATTGATCAGGAATTTCCCCAGGACCCCCTGTATTTTTACCTTGCTTGCACCTTATATTTGTGTTAATGACCTAGTTATGTTACTGTTGGCTTCTAAAGTGCTTTACCATATTCTCTACTGTTGAGTTTGGTTCCAAACAGACTGGGCACTGTCCTGACCAATTTTAAACCACTCTAGTAAGATAAGTTGGACTAACATAAGTTAAAGACCCCCTGCACTCAAAAATGAGGTTTTTAAAAGTTTAACTCTTCGTGGTTTATTGTGGTGCGCTGCTAGATGCTAGTCGAGGCCCGGGAGGCCCTGCCAGTGAGTCCATTGCTGGATTATTTTGATTATGACAATGTTAAATTGTTCCACATCTACATTCATTACACATCTTCCACAGCTGTCTTATAAACTGTCAAATGTGGTTTGTAGAGCTGTTCTAGTAGCATGTAGCATGCTACTGCAGTAGCTTAGCATACTACAGCTTCACACCACAGCACAGGTTTAATGTAGCTTCACTGATGCAGATAAAAAAGAGTTTAATCTGAGGGCTGTTTCTGTTTCTGTGTGGAGCTGTTAGCTTAAGCCACTTTAAATTCATACCCTTGTTAGGACCAGAGCGTAACGTTAGCTTAGCGAGAAGATGAAATCACCACAATATGTAAGAAGATTTCGGTAACACTTTCTATGAATGTCACCTTTGTAAGCATCTATAAACACATTCATAACATGTTATAACGCATCCATAAGACATTATAAACATAGCTATAAATATTTATAAAAATGCATTATATGTTATAGCCATTTTTATTATGCATTATGAATTAGTGCTACTAGTGCTGCCATCAGTGTTTTACCCAATGTGGGAAAGGTAATGTACACCACTGTTAGCTTGGTATTTGTCTTTACTTTACGCTCTCCAAGCTGGGACTGACTTCTTTGGCACTGACATTATAACATGTTATTAACACTACTTATAATGCATAATATAAATAATTCATAATGTATAATAAACATGGCTATAAAGTGTAATTCAGTGTAATTCTTTTTTATAAATATTTATAACCATGTTTATAACGCCTTATGAATACATTATAACATGTTATAAATGTGTTTATAGATGCTTACAAATGTGACATTCATAGAAAGTGTTACCAAGATTTCTTCTGTGTTAGTTCATTTTCTTGACTTTAGCGGTACTTTAAATTAACTCTAGGACGTTCAACAGGTTTAGTGGGTTGAGTAGGAAATGCACCAGCCAGCCATTTAACTGTCTGGACATCCTTTCCATGATTCAGTTAAGTTCAGGTGAAGAATGATGTTTTGAATGAACAATCAGATGTTAAAACAGTTATGTGGTCAGTACGGCGCTAATGTGCTGCTAGGATGCTCCGATGTTGAATACCCTTTTTTGGTGTGTTCCCACCTGCATCAAACTGAACCCTTTGAAAAGGGACCAAGACCTGCAAAAGGTTCGCTTGGTTAGTGCAGGTGGAGTTTGACACACCTGTCAAAATGTGCATACTAATGAAAAGGTTTGATAGGTCCACACCAAGCAAGCTAGAAACAACTCTGTTCAGTTATGTGTGAATCAAGTGACTCACAACATATTAGGCAGTTTTGCGGTTAAGCGTCTTAACTGCACGACTTCGTATGGAAGGAAAAGCGCTGGAAAAAGGAATTCATGCATATTGCGTGTTGTTTTTATGGGCACATTCTTCAACTGTGGCCACTAGTCAGAGAATACAGCCTGTCACATTCTAGGAACAGTATTCTATGCTCATTTTTTCCTTTCCAGCCTGAGGCGAAAAGGTTTTAGAATGATTTAGCCTTGTTAGGCTAGAGCTTACTCTAAATCTGAGATAGCAGTGAAGGCAGATCTCGCTCGAACGCTTTGAAGCCCTAGAGGAACTGAATCCCATACCTGTGCAGAAAGATTGCTAAATTTTTTGTCTGTGTTCATATTTCTCTTTTTAGACCTCTTGCTTCTAAGACTCAGTGACGTGTCTTAGCTTAGAAGTCGGTGGAAGCCGGGGTCTTCATCAGGTTGATGGGATGAGGGGGCTCGGGGGCCTTGCTGTTGGGCTCCTGTCGGCGTTCTTATCTACTGCCTTTGCTGTTCATATTCCTCCTGAGGGTAAGTAATCTGACACTAACATTGTTCAGTGGTTGCTGTTCTTGTCTTTGCTCCATTAATGTTAAACTACAGAGAGATTCACTCGAAAGAGGCCCCGAATATTCTGCTGTAACTCCTGTAAAGTGAAGCAATCTGAACCAAAAAAATATGCTACATACCTTGACGTATGTGTGTTCGATTGCATTACATGCGATGCTGAAAGTGATCTTCGTTTTCTGCCAGACACATGAAGGGGTACGGGGGGGCTGCACCCGGAAGTTGAAAACGGAGATTAACCGTTGCGATGGCTGTCCAGCGCCTAGGAGCACATTGCATGTTGTTTGGTTCAGATTGCTTCATCCCAGCGAGGGTTATTACAGGATATTCGGGGCCTCTTTCGAGTGAATCTTCCTGTATTATCTCTCACGGGCTAATTCTCCTTAGCAAAGGAAGATGCTTTTAGATAGACCACTCTGCTCTTATCGGCCGGTTTGTGAATTGTGAGTAAACAGTCCAAAATGAAGAACAAGCTGTCAAATAGGCATTTCAGAGATCTAATTACATTTTGCAGATAATGTTTGAGAACTCAGGCTTTCATCTAGGTAGATCACGAACATATTGTGTCCAATTTTTGAATGCTCCATAACCTACAGCTAGCTAGCTAACTGCTGGACCATGCTTCTGAAACTGAGGCCAGGCAAGCGCCATTGTGAGTTAGCACGGTCATATTTGCGGACACAGTGGAGAAACATCTTATGTGCCTTATTGAGCAACAAGCCCATGCCAAGTTCTGTGAGCCTTGATGTTTGGGCTAGCTAACATTACAGTAAGCTAACGTATCATTTTATTCCTACAGTGAAGGTGGACTGCTAGTTATCGAACCCTTGTAAATAAAGTAATAAGCCTTCAAAACAAGCACTCTTGGATTTAAAAATTTAGGAAAGTTTAAAAGTTTTTATTAAATAACTTGCTGGGAGTTTTGTCTGGGACTCAGCAGGACAGCAGCCACTGTATGTGAGGGAGAGGAACTCAAGTATCTGACGTATACATATAGCTCTGAATGGTACTTTGGCCGATATGACATCTCCTGTGCCAAATAGAGTCTCACCCAACTCAAATCAAAGTCATTTAGTCATTTAAATCAAAAAAATCAAAAAAAGACCAACAGCATTCTTTCTCTGTCCGTTCAAAAACTAGAAACAGAATGTATGGTAATGTAATGAGATGTAAAGAGATGTAATACAGTGTAGTACAAAAAATCTATAAGAAATGTTCATATGGTGTTCACACAATAGGTAAGTGGTGTTTTCAAATGATTTAAAGCTGCACTTGTAAAGTTTGGAGATTTGTAGTAATGTGGAGATTACAAGCAACGTGCAGAAGAATGTTTTGTAATGTCAGTTGTGCTTTGCACCCCCAGAGCAGATGAATCTGATGATTACAAGCTTGTTGAAAGAGTATTCAGAGATCAGTCAGTCAAAACTTGGTAAAGGATGTGTTTTCCAAGGATGTAAGTGGATGATCTACTATAGTCGGCCGATCTTTATCAGTATAAAGTTGATTCTGCATTTGAGACCTAAACATCGAGCTGGACCTCTTTGAGTGTGTGTGTGACATTTATACGTAAAGATGTATGAAGTGGTCCAGTGGGACAGAGTGGTGTCAGAGCGATCTCAGAGTGAGGGTAAACTGTCACTCCAACTTTGTAAAAAGCCATTCCTCATTCCTCACTCTGCATTTAAGTAGATTTTGGTGCTTCATAAAGTGATGCTTCACATCAGTGACACTGTGTGTTCTTGTTCTGCAGTGGAGCAGCTGCCAACAATCACAGTCCACCCTCCAAAAGCCCTCGTTGCCCTGCCATTTGATGAAAGTATCGCTCTGACCTGTGAAGCCAAAGGCAACCCAAAACCAGTGTGAGTAACCCCAACACTTCACTGATTGATGTGCTGGTTTCACCATTCAGTTAAAGCAGGTGTGTCAAACTCCTTTTAGGTAGCTGGCTGCATTACACTCAGTGCAGTATTAACTGGGCCGGACCAAAAAAATACATTTAGTAGGCCTTGTGTTTGTTTTATTATGTATTAAGGTTCATTTTTTATGAGAAAATTAATTGCACAAATATCACTCATAACGGATTAAGCTGGGTGTTCACAACACAACTTTCAAAATTCTAGCAGATTTTAATGTGGAGAGCATCACAAACAAAATTCTTGCAGAGAATTTCTTGTCTATTTGTCATGAGGGCGCGACACAAGACAATAAAGCAAGGAGAGAGTATAACACACATAACGAGTTTCTGCTACAAATAAAGGCTTTTACACACCAAGCGCATGTTATTACTGTGATTTATTTAGACTCTCTCGATGAGCAGGATGGCCCTGTGTTCCCCCATTCCCCAGTGCGATGCTAGCCAGTCTAACAGAACTGGTGGTTGGCGCTTTCCTCTGAGCATGTTCAGCCATCTAGCCGTTTGAAACAATGCAGTGGCTCACTTCAGAACTCTGTTCTAGCTTTTGCCCTCCTAGCACTGGTGGTATCATGTGAGTGGGGAGTCCTAACTAGTGGGTGGAACTGGATACGTCTAAATTGGGGAGAAAATTGGGAAAAAATAAAAAACATTTTGCAAACTTTCGCTGGTGGCATGAACTCAATGACCAATCAGGGTCATCTCTGCTGTTGGCATGATGACAAAGAAGATTATGGATCGGCAGTGTCCAATGAGCGTCTACACTGTTAGAAATAAAGGTACATTTTTCATTCATTTTTGAGTGTCTAGTGTTCCAGCAGCTAGAACTTTTTCACAAACGAGTCTCTAAAAGCAGCTCAGACTGGGCTACAAACATAATTTAATATGTGGAAGCACTCAAAGTTTCTGCTTTTGAACGAAGCGATGAAGCTCTTCACGCTGCTATCACTTTTCCAAAATGGAAAGTAGTCCAGTGCCACAGTTTGCTTATTCTGTGGGGAGCAAAGGATGTCTTATTTGCACCTGAAGACATTCAGTCCGTTTGTTTTGTGCTTTTGTCTCATGAGGAGCTGCATTTCCAAAAGTAGCTCAAACTGAGTTGGAGATATGAGCTGTGTGTAAAGGAGTTCATACAGTCTTAGTTCCTGAATGAGGCTGAGAAACTCCTCTTTCTTCTTTCTTTCGCTTTTCCAAAGTAGAAAGCCTCCTATACGCTCACAGATTATGCAGTTCATTCCAAAGGACCATTTGATAAATATTCTACTTTAACCTTCAAAAAGAAATTCAAAAACACACTGTGGTATCACATCAAAATATTTCACGTTTTTGTGTCATTTACACGTGCCATTGTGAAAAAATATAGCAGTGACATTGCATTCCCTCGCAAACATCTTGCGTTCCTTTGCAAGTCTAAATCCTTTGCAGGGGAATGCAAAACATTTGCAAAGGAATGCAAAATTATTCAGGGGGATGCAATGTCACATTTCTTTTTTAACCAACGACCCCTTAGGGGCTCTATATATTTGCATCGGGTTCAGTGTGTAACGGCCTTAAGAACTCAAAATCCCAGCACCCCTCCATTAACACAAACAAAGCAAAACTAGACCGGTGTTCTAATATTTTGTCCTACCCATCGATCGGCCCTACCAAGCCTGCGCATATCATTAGTAGAGCATAGTAACTTCATATGTCAAAGGTTTTTTGTATTTTTTATGTCAGTTTAGTACAGACTCAGCTTAAAATGACTGCTTACCCCCTAATAAGGTAATTTAGGCTATCAAAATATTCTACCTACCTACAAATATTCTAATGCTGGTAGTATTTTCTGACAATAATACAACAAAATATCATACATTCTCAGAAAAAAATATATTAAACTGTCTCTGGGGCAGTCCCCCTCTTGTCACTGGAGTGGGACCCTCAAGGCTCCATCTCAGTACCTTCAGTCGGGGAACATAACTGAACCATAATCCACTGAAATGATATGTTCTAAGCTGTACTGACTCCACACACCCCGTCTCGTCTCCAGGCTTTTATTTTACTGTTCTGTCTAAAACATTCGGTTATGAAAATGTACAAATACGAACTTTTCACCTGGAGAAACTTATTTAAGGTTCACAATCAGACCTTAAAACCACTGTTGTACCTTTGAGGGAACATTTACACTGTTTGTACCTGGAACAAAAAATGTACCTGAACAGAACCTTTATTTCTAACAGTGTACCAACAGTTTTATTTAGGGCACTACTTATAAATACGTGCTGCGGTAAGACATTTCAGCAAGGCAGTGTGCTTTGTCTGAACACTGGACCTGTTCTGGCAAAAACACTGGGTGAGAAATGCAGACATCACAGTGAGAACGGGAGAATATTTCACTACAAACTGGCAGCTGACTTAAAATTGTTAAGGGAGTGACTCGATGTCTGGATTCATACATTATATACATGATAAACATTTGCCTGTGTTTAACAAGCAGCTCCTCTGTCTCTGCAGTCTGCTGCACACATGGCTTGCATACATGTCTTATCTCTTCCCATTGCCTGTTGCATGAATCATTCATTCTGACCATCTCACACTACAGTGCTCATGAATGTTTTAAGTTGTAAAAAGCATGTTTGAAAATATTGGAAGGCCTTTGGTCACTCATTTTGCCCTCAAACACCACCAGAAATTGAGCTCCAGACCTGGAAAATTGTAAAGATTTGTCGGTAGGGGGAAATCGGGGTTAAAATCTGGCAAAAATTCATGTAGTAAGTCTCAAAGAAGGCAAAAAAATACACACATACAATTGCATTAATATTTATCTTCAAACAGAACGTTTAATCACTAATGTGGTTCTCCTTATAACATAAAGCTTTGCATGGTGTGGCTCCTCAATACTTGGCAGAGCTTCTTCATCTGTATGTCCCATCCCGTACTTTAAGATCACAAAATTTAGGCCTTCTTAATGGTCCAGGGGGTAAATTGGCTTCTATGGGTGGTTGAGCATTTATTGTAGTAGCTCCCAAATTATGGAATTCTCTCCCCCAGTCTATTCGGGATGCTGCCTCTCTATCTTCATTTAATTCTCTGTTAAAGACTTGTTTTCACTGTGTTATCGTTGATTGGTTCATACTTGAATGTTTACCTGTATTGTCCTCTTGTTTAACATGTTGATGTTCTTCGATTGTAAAGTGTCCTTGAGCATGAGAAAGGTGCTATATAAATAAAAGTGATGATGATGATGATGATGATGATGATAATGTGAGCGCTGCACAGTCCTGTTTAATCTGACTGATTTATTAAGCTGTCAGGATAAACTAAAAAAAGCCAACTTAGCTGATCTTAACATTGTTCTGCATGGTTGTTTGTCGTCAGAAATTTCGGGCAGAGTATCAAAAAGGTGTCCTTCGCTTTCCACTTTGGAAAAGCGAAGGAGAATGGAGAGATACTCCACCTCATTTCAGTGGCTAAAAATTTGAGAGTGCTTTCGCTGACGGCTGGGAAATCAGCCGAGTTTCAGTGGATTTTGGAGATGCAGCTCCACACGAGACGAAACAAACAAGCTGAATGTCTTTAAGTGCAATTAGGATTCAGTTCTTTGGGTCACAGAAGGGACAAACAGTGAAACTGGGCTACTTTCCATTTTGGAAAAGTGCAAGTAGAATGAAGAGCTTCATTTAATTCAGAAGCTGAAACGTTGAGTTCTTCCACATATAACTCGGATGTTTGTAGCCCAGTTTGAGCTGTAGCTGCTTTTGGAGATTCTGATCCTTTTAGTTATGGTGAAGAAGCTCTAGCTGCTTAAGCACAGCTGCTCCGTCACCTTGGGTGTTGCCATGCAAATGCCAAGATGAACGTGATTGGTCAGAGAGTGAAAAAGTGTAATGTCGTGAAAAAATAATGTCATGTTTTCGCCATCTGAAAAATCATGTTGTTCGTGGTGTTCAAGATACCGTAAGCTGTACACCTACTTGCATTAATTTATTGTCGTAAAATAAATTACACTAATTATTCATGCTTGGTGTGTAAAGGCCTTAAGCCTAATCATTCTGACTAATTTAATCCCACTGCGGTTCTCACTTCAGGTTTGTCCCGCGTTTTTCATTCTCTTGTCAGAAGAAGTAGTGCTTAGAGATGGTTGCTAAGCAGTTATTGGTCTTGACTTGTGTCAATCATTGTTTTGCAAATGGTCAAATATGGTCTACAGGATGATTTTAATTTAGAACATGGATTCTAAATTACTCTGGCAGGCTGGATAAGAACCATAGTCATGATATGTTTGACACCCTGAGTTAAACTGTTTATGGTCTGAAACTCTTTTTATGTTTTTAATGATGGCAAATATCAATATCAATATGTGTTCATCACTTTTAATTTATAAGACATTATGGTAACACTTTCGATGAATGTCGCATTTGTAAGCATCTATAAACATATTTATAACATGTTATAATGTATGTATAAGCCATTATAAACATGGTTATAAATATTTATAAAAAATGAATTACACTGAATTACACTTTATAGCCATGTTTATTATACATCATGAATTGTTTATATAATGCATTATAAGTAGTGTTAATAACATGTTATAATGTCAGTGCCAAAGAAGTCAGTCCCAGCTTGGAGAGCATAAAGTAAAGACGAATACCAAGCTAACGGTGGTGAACATTACCTTTCCCACATTGGGTAAAACACTGATGGCAGCTCTAGTTTAAACTCTGACATTTGAAGCCTGTAATGTGCTTTACTGTGAATGTTTTAGTGTTTCAGTAAATCCTTCAGTAAATACTTCAACTTGAAGCCTCACTCTGAACACTGGAGGAGGCTTTAGTACAGTACGCTTCACTTTACTTAGAGCAGACAAATACGACTTATGAGCTCTTATAATTTGTTATGATCAGTACTTATAATTTATTATGTTAACAATTCATAATGCATAATAAACATGGCTATAACGTATAATGCATTTTTATAAATATTTAAAGCTATGTTTATAATGTCTTATGAATGCATTATAACATGTTATGAATGTGTTTATAGATGCTTACAAAGGTGACATTCATAGAAAGTGTTACCGACATTATATTCAGTAATACAGTCAATAAGAAAATTCATGCAGTGCTCAAAAGTAGTTTTAGGACAATTTAGGTCTTGTTCATTTATTTAAGCCAAAGTTATTATTTATTATTTTGTATCCGTCAAGTTATAAAAGTTATAACAACCAGCAATAACGACCAGGTTTACTAACTGAAACAAGTGAAAGTGAATGAGGTAATTAAGTGAAAACTTAAGCAAGGCAGATAAAAGTACTCAACATTAGTAGGATACATTTTTAAAATACATCTAACTATATTCTTAAATGAAGGTCTCTTTTCTTATGTAGATCTGTTTCTAGTATTTTTTGACAAGTTTCGAACACTTACTAGTAGCTTTATAGATCTCATTTAGTGTCCCAACATTTGTTTTGAAGTAAAATGGAGTTTGTTGAAAGTTTTATGCTTTTAATATTGTATAGTTGGACCCAAAGTATTGATTAATAAGTTTTAAATATGGCTTTTAAATATGGTGAAGCACTTTTTACATAATCCATTAACAAATTAAATATGTCTGAAAAGACAAATGATGATACAGGTGTCCCAAGACTACTTTTGAGCACTATAAGATATGTTTATGAATTAAACAGGTTCCACTGGACTAAGAATGGACAAGACTTTAACCCCCATAAGGACCCCAAGCTGATAAAATATGAGAACAATGGGAGTTTTCTGATACCAAACAACAAAGACCTGGCAAAATATCAGGGCAAGTACAGGTGCTACGCCTCCAACAAGCTGGGAACAGCAGTGTCGGAGGAAACCGATTTCACAGTGTACAGTAAGTCACTTTCCATGACTGTCCTTATTAACTCACTGCTGTATATTGGTTGTGTGACAAGCATATATTGTTTTTGTGCTTGTTGCAAAGCTCCACCCAAGTTTCCAAAAGAAAGGATAGAGCCAGTGGTGGTGAAGGAGGGAGACTCTGTGATCCTGGAGTGTAACCCCCCCAAAGGCACTCCACCTGTACAGCTCTACTGGATGACCATGGGTAAGTCATTCACTTACAAGGTTCCACAGCTGCAGCTCTGGGGTTCTGAGAGGTCACAGTTCCATACAGTAGGGATGCATGATATGGATAAAGTAGTGGAGCGCAGGGCTCAACCTAACATAAGGTCAAATATAATGCAGCTATTTTATGCAGTTAAATAAATTCAAGTAGAACATGCTTTTGGTCATTTTCTCGTATTCTCAAAGCCTCTTCATCTGCAAATTTTCCCAATATTTCTTCAGCTTCACCATGTACCATGAACGTAAATTTGAATTGATTTCTGATTACTGATGCATTACACCTGGATTTTTAATCTTCTTCTCGGTGAAACTGCTTTGAAGCATATAACACTTCACAGCAAAAGCCAGGCTACAGTGCAGCCTCCACACAGCAGGGTTGGTTTTCATAGTGCTACGCTGCCAAAGCCCTATTCTGATCGGATTACTCTATCAGGGGGTCATCTTTAAAAACAATGTACATGTCTCCTCAGTAATAAAGCTCACACATCTGGATGGCAGTAAAGTTACACATATTAGGCTGTAATTTCTATTGATCTGGATGTGTGCCACACACGTGGTCATATGTTCGCTGCTCTGATAGACTTTATTTTGTTTCTCCTTCTGCTATTGCTGTCTCAGTGTAGAGAGGATGGAAACAAAGTTCTACCACCCACACCAAGACCATTTTTAACTGTCTAATTTAAATACCTTTCAAATATCTTTAAATATCTATTAAATGCAACAGAACTTGAAGTTGCGTGTGAAAGATTCTATTAAATCTGTCCCTAAACCTAACTTTAAGGAAAAACCTACACCTACTCCTAAACCTAATCCTTACCTTACTGTTGTTGATAATCAGTATCACCAGAAAGTTTGTTAATAATTTACATATCTGTAAATTATCTACAGAGGACCATCCAAATCAAGTGTGACCAAATGTTCACCAAAATCAAAGAGATATGTAACCAGACTGGACTAAATTCATCAGATGACTGATGAGTTTGGTGGAAAGCAGAAGGTAATTCCGTCTTTAATTTTTTCAGGAGAAGATAAAGAAAAACACGGACAGCGCCGATACAGACGGCAATAAAATCTCAGAGTAGCACCTGTAAAACAGAAAATTACCTCAGAATGCAAATTTATCCCATGTGAAAAGGGCTTAAGGCCCCGAAAGTAAACAGTGTGTGTGTTTACATGCACTTAACCCTTTAATGACATTATAAGTCACTATATATGTTCTGATTTTGCCACATAGTGCCATCTTGACAGTTTGGCAGATGTGAATATTTTATAAAATTGGGAGGTCAAAAAAACGAAAACACCAATTGTTTTTATTATTGCAAATTAAAAAATACCAAAAAAAAATTCCATTGTTTTTTTTTGGTGAGGACATTGATAACTGCAGAAAATTCATTCAACGTGTTTACATGCACTTAGGGAATCAGATAATGGGAAAAATCACAGTCTATATGAGTCAGGTAATTATTGGATTACTGCTTTGCAACCCGCCAATAAACCCAGAGAAGATGAAGGATGTGACACAATATCCGGGTTTTTTAAAGCATGGAGTCATTTTACTGGCAAATATGAATATGCATCATCTAGGACATGAAGAACATTGGAATTCCATTTTGTCAAGCATGTAGCTGGTTTCACAACTGCTCCACAAGTGTTTTGTTGCCATTTCATGGATGCTGTGTTAAAGGCTGCTTGCTGTTTCCAGGACAGCCCTACCCTCTGTTTGTGAACGTGTGCTAAGAAAAACAGAGTAAGAGAAAGAAATCAGAGTAAGGGTACACATGCGCTAAAAACCTGATTGCTGCGTTAAAGTTTAGGTCTCTTTATCAGATTTCTTGTCATCCAATAACAGCCTTAATCTGATCTAAGAAATCATAATATAGTTTTTACATGACCGCTTGAGTAATAAGATAAATGCCAAAATCTGATAATGATCGTATTATGGGAGAACATGTAAGTGCATGCATTGAGAGACTATGGGGACTATGCTGTCTGCTACTTCTATAAAAACTTGCTCAAATATTTAACCCTCATGTGGTGTTGGGGTCTGTAGGACCCATTTTCAGTGTTTACCAAAATTGAGAGTGGACAACATGGACAGGCTGCTGACTGGCTATAGCTGCTAAAGTAGAACCCTACTCTGGACACTTGTGATGTTTTAAACATCTGGTATTTTTACATAAATTGTTATGGTTATTATTTAAAAAAAACAATAATACAGGGAGTCCACTGGACCACTCAGTAACATCAACATCAACACCACACAAGGGTTAAATTTAATAGGTTGTGCCTTGCTCCCAGTTTTATAATGCTACAGATTGTGATTGCATTGCACAATATATTAAAAATGCATCGGGGAATCAAAAACATCACAAAGTTGGCCTACATTATTTTGAGCAATTGACCAACTTTCATGTAAGTTTGTTGGATTACATGAATGCCTTGATCCACAAAAACACATACAGAAACATTCACTCTGTACTGTGATTGGTCGAGATGCTCATTACGCAAAGTAAAAATCATTGTGATTGATAATGATAAACAAAGTGAAAATATCCATACACAGTAAAAATCCTCTAAAGGCAACAAACTTAAATGTGCCATTTTTCTGCTAACTTTAATGCATTATTCTACTTTTTCGCAGTTCAGCAAATGAACAGTAATTATACATTAAAATGTGCAGAGGTATGTTCTGTGTAGAGGATGTGTTCACTTATTTTCACGTAGAAAGTCATGTGATCATTGATGCCCAAACTTTTGCATGTGGCTGTACATGAGAAGGTGCAGTGCAAAATTGATATGGCTGCAATATTCGCTCACAGTTCAGGTTTTTGTTCCCCAAATTCTGTTTTTTGAGCTGAAGTTTTTACATGACCACTTGAGTAATAAGATAAATGCCAAAATCTGATAATGATTGAATTATGGGAGAACATGTAAGCGCATGCATTGAGAGACTATAGGGACCATGCTTTCTCCTACCTTTATAAAACTTAGCCTTGCTCAAATATTTAACCATTATGTGGTGTTGAGGTCTGTGGGACCCATTTTCAGTCTTTACCAAAATTAAAAATTAAGCTTTTTTTATTATTATTTCAAACCTCAGATTCCTTGGCCTTTGCTTGTTTTCTGTATATGAGAAGGTGCAGTGCAAAATTGATATGGCTGCAATATTCGCTCACATTTCATGTTGTTGCTCCCCAAATTCTGTTTTTTGAGCTGAAGTTTTTACATGACCGCTTGAGTAATAAGATTATTGCAGTTACAGCCCTGTAGAATGTATCTGTGGGAAAGAACTCCTTTTAATAACACAGCTATCTCTTCATCACTGAACTTTCATTTTCTCTTTTTATTTCTGGCTTGTTGACAGCTTCACTATTTCACTGCGTCTTTTAAACCCTGCACTTTTCAACCACAAGCATTTACTAGGCGATGCTGTGTGCACTTTCACATGATTAGCTACAGGCTTAGTAAACTGAACATTAATGAACGTTGTGGCCACATTAAGTTACCTTTGCACTGTGTTTGCTTGTTTCTTTCCTGGTGAAATGGTTTTGCTATTAGTATTAATAATACATTACATTATTTATTGAACACTTGCATACTTTATCATATTACATGTTGATGCCATTTAATAAAGCTGCTAACTAAACCCTTTTCCAGTGGTAAAATCATTGTAATACGTGCCCTCTTGTAGCTTAATGCTTTAAAATGTAATTACATAAATACATAATTTTGAATGAATAACATCGTCATTCGATTTATGTTCTGCAGTGACAGCTTCAGATCTGCACCTCTGACTTTCGGGAGGGTTAAAGTTGTGGTTTGATGTAAAATGATCCGTTCTAGAGAAACTCAGGGGTGGTGATAGTAACTAGATGTCTGAAGTGTTTAATACCTCCAAAAGCTGCCTCTACTACTTACTACATGAAGTAGATACATATTGCCTTACAATATATTGTTTTACAATAGTGGCCTAAAATATATGTTTTTAACTACACACACAGCAGAGAGGTATATGGGTCATTCTATGGAAACGTCCAGTTTTGTGTCCCTAGCATTTACAGATATATTACACTTGAAAAACATGTTAGGGTTACAATTTATTTATATTTTAAAATAAAACAATAAGTTATTTTAACAATTACACCTTCTTGAGCCTCAATTTAGCAATATTGGTTTTTAAATCCATCATCTCGAACTCCAAGCACCACAGAAGAGCTCGTCCTCACAGTCATGTGTGAAGGCTGAGGCCATATTTTGAAGAAAAAAACATGTTTTTCTGCAATTTTAACTACAATAATCTATACATGACTATGAAATATATTATTTAAATGACATAAAGAAAACAAATGCCAAATAAATATTATAAAATATATAATGAAATTTCCCCAGGAGTCGAGTCACTGGTGTTACTGCGTAACAAAAAATCTCTTATTTTGAAATAAAAATCACACTGATGACATCACTCGACTTCCTTTTACCTGTTTTCTGAGGATCTATGAAGAAAAGCCCATGGTGAGTCCACTGTGTCTTTCAGTTATCAGAGATTTTCTCATTTAGCTCATGATTTCATATGAAGCTTTTAGCTGAAGTCACTGGTGTGACCGACTTTATTCTGAGGCAATTGTGAAAAAATAGAATACAAATGGATTAAATTACATATTTTAGTGGATATTCCATGATTGACAACATGTGGTTTGATGCTCTGCAGCAGCCGTTTAGTAAAATGCATTGTTCATTAAAAATGTCTCTGGTGTTTCCTTTATTATGTGTAAGACCACTACAGACTGGTAACACCAGTGACTCCTATGGACAGATAGAAAAGTGGACGTTTCTGTAGAATGACCCATTTAAATTTTATGTAAGGCAAAGTAGTACCAAAAAAAGACTTATTTTTTCAGATTTACTTTATTTTATATATGTTCACTGGTCATTCTGGAGAGTAAATACAACTAATAATAGTAATATTAGACATTGTGACCCTTGGTTTCTATCACCTCCGCTCTGAGCTTGAAATTTTCTCTACAAAGAACCATTTCACATCAGACCACTCTGAATGACTGTCTTTACATCTCAATTATTGAGCTGTGCAGAAATTTGGAAAACTCAGTGGAATTTTCCTTCAAATATAGTTTACAAATTTTCAAATGAAGCTTAATTTACTCTGAAATGCAGACATGTAACTGCTCAAAGGTGGAAATCTCTATGGCAAAACAGCACTGCATGGTTTGAGGCCTGGAGACTATAATAGTGGACACTTACTGCTGGTTTCCCCACAATGAAGTTTGAGCTTTTTGAAAGATTGCCTTATTAGTGGCTCTGGGTGCTCATGTGGAGCTAACTGGCCCCTTGGTATTGTTCCCAGGTCTTCAGCACATTGAGCAGGATGAAAGGGTATCTATGGGCCTGAATGGAAACCTCTACTTCTCAAACACTCTGGTGAAGGACAGCCGCAGCGACTACTGCTGTTTCGCTTCCTTCAGTACGATTCGCACCATCGTGCAGAAAACCGCCATGGCTATCACCGTGATGCCCCGTATGTATTTACTTCAACTACCCTTTGAAATATAGACACAGATACATTTGTTTTGTGTGGTCTTAAACAGAAAGCACTTAACTTTTTTGGTGCCTTCTGTCTCTCCAGTAAACTCTAGCAGTAAATCAGAAGTCAGTGGTGAGTCAAAGTTTATACTTCTGTTTGTTTTTATTTTACTATAGATGTTTTGAAAATATCTGAATGGTTTAAATCGTGAGTTATGTAATGACGCTTGCATTTGTCATCTCAGGTTTGGAGAGGAAACCAAACCTTCTGGTGCCCCCTGGTGATCAGTCCCAAATAAACCTAGTGAAAGGTGAAGAGCTCGAGCTTGAGTGTATTTCAGAGGGATTGTAAGTTTATACTTTTGCTGCTGCTACTAAAATATTCAAATATTTAATGTAATATAGTACAGTGTAGATTACCCTTTAGTTTATCTATTTACCAGTCAAAAATAATTTACTTTCCAGACAGAGTTATTCATTTTTCAGTTTCAAAAAAGCATCAAATCTATCATTATTTAATGTGTCCACTCTTTACTTGTGCACCGCACTGTCACTTTAACTCTGCCGTCCTTCTGATCTTAAAACCATTTATTTATTTATTAAAACCTTTATTTTGAGTGTCTTTTTAGATGAAACAAACACTCAACAGACTCAAAACATATGAGGGTTAGGATTAGGTTTTGGGTTAAGATTAGAGTAAGGATTAGGTCCAGGGTGAGGGTTAGGATTAGGTTTTGGGTTGAGATTAAGGTTATGGTTAGGGTTAGGTCCAGGGTGAGGGTTAGGTTTTGGGTAAGGTTGGTAAGGTTAGGTTTAGGGTAATGAAAATAACATATTAACAATTCATCTACTAAATGTAAGTAATGTATCAACAGAACATCTACAGGATATTTACTATAGTGTATTTAGATGCTTCACTACTGCTACTGCAGTGATATGTTGTTGTTGTGTTACTGATAATCTGTTAAGAGTTTATTAATCATCTACAAAGGACTACTTCAAATAAAGTGTTACCAAAAAAGTGTTCCCAAAGGAGTCACTCACATTATGTTCCCCTTCAAAGAGACACTAACATTCACACAAGTAACTACCCAGACACACCTCAGCTGCCAGATTTGTCACATGCATCTAAAATGGCTAAAGGAGATATTTCTGAGGAGATTCTCAACACTATGGGTCTGAAAGGATGAGTAGCTGCCAAGAAGCCTTTCCTGAGAAATTGACAGACAAAAATTAAGGTTTTGTGGACTGATGAGACTAAATTTGTATTTGGGCTTACTTTGACTATGAGAAGCAGAAAATGCAACCAACTTCTAAGGCTGAACTTTGGAGGTTTAGGAAAAATATCCCTGCAGATTTCTTTGAAAAACTGGTTTTAAGTGACCTGAAAAGTTTAGAAGCTGTAATACAGGCAACGTGTGGACACACAATACCAAAAAAATGTTAAAAAAAATTAAAATTTATTATATTTAGTTGTTGAGGCTTCTGTGTAATTTTCTGTTAGAAATATGTTTTCTGCTATTTTTTCTATGCTGAAAAATGAATAACTTGTACTTAATGGCTGTTTTGAGTGGAAATTAAAAAAATGAAAGGTGGGCTTCTGGCTTTTGCTCAGTACTGCCTATAAAATAGTAAAATATTGTCTTAGCATTATTCTCAGACACGTGATGCCATGTTTCTGTAAGCTTAAAAACATGCAATGCTTTCTTTATTTTAGCCCCACACCAAAGATAGAATGGACCAAGCTGGGAGAGAAGTTGCCAAAACGTTCCAACATCAAGAATTATGGGAAACTGCTGACTATATCAAAAGTCACAGAAGAAGACAGTGGGAAATACATGTGCAAGGCTAAGAACTCTGTTGGTGAAACTGTCCACTACTTTCACGTTGAAGTTGAAGGTTTGCAGTCATTTAGTTCAATATAAACAACATGTTTGACATTATTCGATTCAAGTAATCATGAATGGAACATTGTAATATATTTTCATTTATATCATGTTTTACTGAGTGAAACACTGTATCAGACAGGATCTCTGAATTAGTTGAGTGCTCAATGATAGCTGGGGTTGGATTGAGAAGTGAGACATGATATTATTGGTTAATATCATAATTTATCTTTCATATATTTTTTCCAAATTCTTAAATTCAGCAAATAAATAAAATGTCTGCACTAAAATTGTCATATTTCTCTGTAATGCTAATATAGGCAGATGTGGATCCAATTTCCACATTTTATAAATCATGATGTATCAGTATCGATTTCAGGACTTATGGAAATAAAAAATATGGACGTTGGCCCGTAATTTCAATATTGGTGCATCCCTACTTTCAAGGAGTTGAATACTTTCACAGGGCATTGTATATAACCCATGTGTCAGTCACAAGGCCCGCGGGCCAAGTTAGGCCCGTGTCACAGGCCTATTCGGCCCACAGAATTATTTTAATTTTTTATTCTGAGATGCACTACAGTCCCCAGCATGCTCTGCAACAAAGCAGTTTAAACAAAAAAGATACCTAAAACAACTTATTTTGGTAACACTTTCTATGAATGTCGCATTTGTAAGCATCTATAAACACATATATATTATTGTTATAATGTATTCATAAGGCATTATAAACATGGTTATAAATATTTATAAAAAAGAATTACACTGAATTACACTTTATAGCCATGTTTATTATACATTATGAATTGTTAATATAATGCATTATAAATAGTGTTAATAACATGTTATAATGTCAGTGCCAAAGAAGTCAGTCCCAGCTTGGAGAGCGTAAAGTAAAGACAAATACCAAGCTAACGGTGGTGAACATTACCTTTCCCACATTGGGTAAAACACTGATGGCAGCTCTAGTTTAAACTCTGACATTTGAGGCCTGTAATGTGCTTTACTGTGAATGTTTTAGTGTTTCAGTAAATCCTTCAGTAAATACTTCAACTTGAAGCCTCACTCTGAACACTGGAGGAGGCTTTAGTACAGTACGCTTCACTTTACTTAGAGCGGACAAATACGACTTATGAGCTCTTATAATTTGTTATGAACAGTACTTATAATGTATTATGTTAACAATTCATAATGCATAATAAACATGGCTATAACCTATAATGCATTTTTCTAAATATTTATAGCCATGTTTATAATGTCTTATGAATGCATTACAACATGTTATGAATGTGTTTATAGATGCTTACAAAGGTGACATTCATAGAAAGTGTTACCCTTATTTTTATTTAGAATTATTTTGGAATAAGTATTCAATGCCTATTTTGCTGTTGTGGTTTTGCCACATTTGGCTTGTTCGGGTCGTGGCGAATGTTAGTTAAAAATGAAATAAAAACACAGCTGGCCCACAGATTTGCTGAGATTTTTTAATATGGCTCTTTTAGTGGTTAAGTTTGTCACCTCTGATATATAATGTACTCTACTATATCTAAAAGCACTTGATTTGACTTATTTTATTGTATTATATTTATTGTATTGAATTCCATCTGGAGCAGTTTTGTCTAAAACATTCTTCTGTAGTTTCTACACAGTTTCTTTGACATACACAGGATGGCAGTGTTGCTCTAGTTGGGACAGTGTCATAAATAGTACCTCACACACCCCTCCTGTTTCTCAGAGCCTCCACGCTGGATAGAAGAGCCTGTGAGGAGTCAGGTAGTGACGATTGGATCTGATGTCCACATTAAGTGTCATGCTGCAGGGAAGCCACAACCCACTGTCACCTGGCTGAGGAACGGCAAACCTCTCCATGGTGAGTTAAACCCAACACAAAGCTCTGACCTCGTCCTTAATAGAATCTGACATCTTTCAACTTCCTGCACACTGTGTACCAATTTTGCTAATTGAAGAGCTTTTTCTTTATAATAAATGTAAAATTTTTGTAATTGATTCTTGAAGATATCACATTTTTAATACTTCTTTTGCTAATACCAACTGTAATAGGACACCCAGTGTGAGTTTTTGACTCCACTGGCTTCAAATGACACCAAACTTTTTGCAATTTTAAAATGTGTTCTTCGTTTCATTGGGTCAGTTCTTCGGATCAGTGGTTTGTGTAGTCTAGAGTTCTGCCTTTGAATCTGAGGCAAACAGCTTGCGCCAAACCTATTCCTTCAAGAGGGACATCTGGGGCTGCATCTTGTGTGTTCTTAAGCCCAGATTAAGGCTCTAAAGATTAATGCTACATATTAAATGAAAGGAATTGTTATGATAGACCTAAACAGTCACATGCGATAGCTTGAACAGGCAATTTACATGTTTTGTAGATTTTCTAAGTGAAAATAAGTGAACAAACTTAAATATGGCTTTTTTTTTTTTGCAAATTTTGCTGCACAAGTTTGGAAATGTTGGGGAAAAAGCATGAAATAGTATGTAACACAGGCCACATTTTAATGTTTTATTTTTTTCCCAATATATATAATTTAACAAATAAACAGTACTCATGCATCAAAATGTGCAGAAGTGTGTTCTGTGTGGAGGATGTGTAACGTATTTTCACTTTGAATGTCAACAACACGTCATTTGAACAGGTGTGCCTAAACCTTTGCATGCAACTGCAGGATTGTAAAGCAGTAATACTTAAAGGGGATTAAATTACTGTGACTGACCAGTAGAAACAACAGACCACTATGATCATTTTTATAATTGATCCAGAAACCAAAAACAGATCTAATCCTAATAAATGTCTTATTATATAATTCCAGTGACAATGTAATGTAACTCAGACTTTTTATTTGGGTACATGGCACCCAAATACGACTGCAGCTCTAATTTAAAATGCTTGAAGCCTCATTATTCTTCGAGAAACCTAGAGGTTTCTCTTAACACACGTCATGTTGATTTTAGTATCAAACAACATTACTTTTGCAAGACATTTTGTGATGACATCTCTTTTATTGCCATATACAACAAATAAGACTTTACAGTCTTGTGCATTGTGAAATTTAAGCTATGCTAACCCTGACATTAACGGAAATTTCTGCGGAAAAATATTTGAGCATTAGAAACTGCAGCACTGTGCAAATAGACGTGTATTTTTTAATCAGATGTGTTAATTTACTGACACAACCAAACTATTTCTGCCCTCCAGGAACAGTTTTACACAGTTTCCAATGAACCACAACATTATAATTTTTATAATAATTTTATAATAATGACTTTATGCATTATTTTATTGTGTTTTTGCTGTCATTTGTCATCCTATTTAATTATGCACAACAAATGTGGAATTTTCTGTGTATATTAAACCAAGTACATTCATTAACTGGCAAAGTTAAGCCTCTAATCCAGTTGTGTAACATCACAGTTCCTGTGAAAACTATGTAATGCTGGAATTTCTTCACTTTCTGTACTCCAATAATAGTGTGTAGTATGTAGTATACAGTATAGTACAGTATATTAAGTCTAACCAACATAAATCTTTCCTCCCCAGAGTTCTCCTCACTCCATAGCAAAGTACAGGACGACACCCTTATCCTTCTTAGAGCACTACCAAATGACACTGCGGTCTACCAGTGTGAAGCCTCCAACACACATGGCACCCTACTGGCCACCGCCAACGTCATGGTCATGAGTGAGTAGCAGTAGCTTGCAGTACTTACAGTTTGGCACAGTCTTAAGAAGTAATGAATAAGCACTGTCATACTACCTATTAACCTCTTAAATAATCAGGTGTATTATGTGGAAAGTAATGCAAATGGTCTCAGTTATAGGAGTGAAGAATGGAAGCCTGGCCTCCTGGTGGGACCTGGGCATTTAAGGGGTTTATATATATATATATATATATATATATATATATATATATATATATATATATATATATTATAATTGCATTTACTTGCATTAAGCTATTGTGTGAATTACACACATTAATGACATAGAATATAATGTAGAATGTAATCGTACTGAACCCTTTTTTAGAAACACCGACCTTGTATCTACGATTTTTACCTATTTTATCAGGTCCATTTAGCATATAAGTGCACTTTGTAGTTCCACAATAACAGACTGTAGTCCATCTGCTTTCCTGTGTAATTTGTTAGCCCTTTTTACCCTGTTCTTCAGTGGTAAGAACTGCTATGGGTATTATTTTTCTGGTGGTACATTGCTTTTATTGCCATACATAACAAATAAGAGCGCTATAAAATTTAGGCTTGCATTACTTCGTATTTTAACCCTTGTGTGGTGTTCAGGTCTGTGGGACCCAAAAGAAAAAATGATGCAATTTATAATTACTTCAACCCCAGATTCCTTGGCCTTTCCTCATTTTCTGTGAAGAGCATATAAAATAACACCTTTTCAATGGCTACAGTGGCTAAAGGAGAACCCTACGCTGGACACTTGTGACATTTTAAACATCTGGTATTTTTACATAAGTTGTTATGGCTGTATTGATTTAGAAAAACAATACTGCAGTGGGTCCACCAGACCACTGAGTAACAGTGAACAATGAACACCACACAAGGGTTAAAGCAGGACAGATAAGCTTCCTTTGATATAAACCGAAAGTGTCTGGCCAAAAAAGTTTAGACATGAGCAACACTGTGCAAACAGGCTGGTTTTTAAAGCCCTTTTGTAAATTTACGGATGCAATCAAATTACGTCTGACCTCCAGGAATAGTTATACCTTTTGCATAACTATATAACATAACTTTAAAACTATATGATATATATGTATATAATGTATAAAAAACAATCCGTGGCCATGACTTAGTAAGGCGTGAGAATGAGATAATAAAGCCTTGAACACCACTTAATAAGGCATGATCTCGTTCCTATACCTTACTAAGACGTGACCACGCATTAAGATGTCATTCCCACACGTTAATACAGTGCATTATTCTTATTAATATGGAATGTCACTGACAGGGATCCGTAATTTAGAGCCACAAAGGGTACTATTAATTTTGAGATAAAAGGAGGGGCTTGAGCAAAGAATCCACTCTGTGCAACACTAACATGTCACTATCATGTCAGTGTCACTGCTGTGCTGAGAAAGATCCACCCAAATAATAGCTGCTCAGTGGTCGTCCTGTGGTGTCCTGACCACTGAAGAACAGGGCAAAGGGGGATGACAAATGATGCATAGGAGCAGATCTGTAATTGTAGCACCTCTATGGTATGATACTAATTTGGTGTACTTGTAGGAGAAGCCCACAAGTTTACAGTTGGATGCAAAAGTTTGAGCACCCCTGGTTAAATTACTTTTTGTTTATTTTTTTTTATAAGTTAGCACATCCTCTATAGGAGACAAACTTAAAAATGGCAGTTTTCTGCAAATTTTAGTGCGCAGCTTTATTTGCTGAGTCTAACATATTAAAAAATCAGAAAACTTGCATTATTTAATGTTTTTCTATTATATTAAATTTAGCAAATAAACAACAGTTGTATATCAAAATTTACAGAAGTGTACAGTTCTCTATAGAGGATGTGTGAAAATCAACAAAACATTTATTTGTCCAGAGCTGCCTAAACATTTGCATACAACTGTATAATGTTTAATGTAAACATCAACTAACATCAATACGGTTAGTATGTAACTAGTGTCATTTCTAGTTTTCGTAACAAGCGTTTTCATCAAGTCGTCTCTGCTTTCATTACAATATAATGTTTATGCTGACATATAATTGCACAAGGGTCTGAGCAGCTGTTCATTTGCAGCAGACATGAAAGTAGTATAACTTGCTGGGAGAGAGCAGCCGTGTGTGAATAAGACCCCTTGCTACAGAGTGTTTTGTTGCTTTCCGTCTTGTTCACTGCTCGCAGCACATCGACGCTCTTTTATATGTTAATAGCTTTCTCAGCACTTAATTGTGGAACTGACTGCGTCTTGCATGGCCTGCTTTCAAACCGCTCGGCTGAAAGTGGTCCATATGCCGCCGCTGCTGTTTGATGTTCATCCACTTGCATAAATGACTAATGGTGTCTGCTTCATCCAAGATCATCCGCCTTTGATTCTGACGCGGGATTATCTGGAGTATGCCACGGTCCGAGGGAAGGGTGTGACGATGGACTGCAGAGTCTTTAGTTCTCCACCTGCTACTGTCCACTGGTCAGTTTGATGCTCTAATAAGTTGACCAGTTCATCTGTGTCTTGTTTTTAGCTCTTAATGTTCATCAGAGCTTTGAGCGACTTAGTCTAAAGTGATTAACAAGCCTCAGGGGATGCTTAATTTACATATCAAACTCAGCTAATTATTAATTCTTGACTTGTAATTGCCATTCAAACGAAGCACCGGCATCTGAACTTCATATATATGAATTTTCATATTTGATCTCATTGACAACTGACGTTGCACCAGCACTGATCTAAGTGTTTTTGTCCAGAAGATTTAAAGTTATTAGAAGGTCAAGAAAAACATTTCACTGTAGTTTGATTGATTTAGCATCCCTGAGTTGCTTCTTTTTAGCAAATTCTTTCATAACTCTATAGTCTGCTTTTGTAGTTATCCCATTAATGTGTATATCATTCATGTCATCAGTTTCCTTTGACCCGTATGTTCTTGCCTGAGCACATATCTGAAGAAAGTTTTCCCGTCAGTCAAAACACACAACTAAGAACTTAAAAAATTCCAACAATTTTCAAAAAATCCAACAATTTTCAAAACTTCTGCGTAGTTCAGCAGCTGAGATGTAAGCTAAGTCATTCAGAGTGGTTTGATGTGAATTGGTTCAATGTGGTGAAACTTACTAGCTCAGATCCCTTTACAGTGGTGGTGATAGGAACCAGGGGTCACAATGTCCGGAACACAAATAACCATTTTATTTATTATCCAAAACAATCAGTGAACCTACACGTCGTCCAAGTTTTATGTGTAATGCTGATAATGGTAACACAGTGATAAATCTGAAAAAAAAAAGTTTTCTTTGAGGACTATTCTGCCTTATAACACCCTGCATGTACCTCTCCACCATAAATATTAGGACAAAACTATTGTAAATCAGTGTCTCTGGCAGCAAGCACTGTAATCTGAGGAAGCTTTTAGAGGCATTAAACTCTTTAGACGTCTGGTTCCCTTCACCACCACTGACAAAGGACATAAGACAAAAGAGTGAAAAGCCTCTGAATGTTTAAACATAAAAAGGGAAACAGAAAACTAAGACGCGTTTTTGGCTAAAGGCAAATATGAGATCAGACTTTCATAAACAAACCCTAAGTCATGCAAGTTTTCCTCAGGTTCCCTGAAGTTTCAGATGCGACAAAAAGAAAAAACAATCAACAAAAGTTTAAGTCAAGTTCTCCACAAAAATAAACAAAAGCTGAAATTGTTCAAACTGGCTTCTGATTGGGTAAAAGCATTTAACCATTTAATTATCGTTAACTCCTATTGATCATATTAAACATAGTCTATTGGTTTCAGAGGACTACTGATTAATAAGAAAACAAAAATGTAAAAAACCCAATGTAAACAGGCCACCTTATGTAGACAGTAGTGCAATAAGCAAGAGGCTGTGTATTACAATGCAATGTGGAATAATTATAACACATTATAACTCACTTTATACAACAGTTAGTTTTGGCCACGCAAGCTGATTGGTTGAGAAGTGTTCTAACTGTGCTGTTATTTCACCATAACATCACAGGTTTTTCACAAACACTGTATCACTCCAGTGAGACGCCGTTGCTAAGCAACGAATTTGACAGCTGTAGGAGACGCTCAAGCCATTTGAACGTTTTTACTTCTTACTTTGCCACAAACAGAAAATGGACACTTTTAAGATCACATTTGACCGACAGCCGATTTGGTCAGACTCTGAAGATGAGACGACACTAAATTCCCAAACTGTCAGTTGGTCTGTGTGGAGCTGGAGAACGTACTGCCGGCTGTGCAGCGAGTGGGCGGAGCTCGTTACTCTGACGTAGCAACAAGCTGCTCATTAAGGAACTATAATTTGGTGAAGGAACTGCGAACATTAAAACATATTAAACGCCGCGTTCACGGCCCAGTTTATGAATTTATTACTTTATTTATTTAACTGTTGTATAAAAGCAATAGAACACTGGAGGAGTGTGTTATCGCCAATACTGATACAAACTGCTTCAGTTACTGTTCCATTACGACTGTTATACTATAAATGAGCTCTGTTCTGATCGGCTGCCCTGTATGGCGCTTCATTCAAAAAGCAGTCCAGGCTGAAACACTTCCTAGCGTTCAATATGAATGGGTGGAGCTAAACTACCGTAGGCTGAATAGGTGTAAATGTAAATGAGGTGGTTTTTTATGACAAAATCACTGAATTCAAAACTGGCTGTTTTTGAAACGTATTTTTCATATATGGACTGTATGGACAGGGCAGTGAATGATATATGTTGAAACTTTGGCAATGTTTATATATTACTTAAAAATCCGTAACATAGTTATAGAAAATCAACAAAACATGCGATTTGATTTGTTCCAATATTTGCATATGAGTGTGTGTGTGTGTGTGTGTGTGTGTGTGTGTGTGTGTGTGTGTGTGTGTGCTTGTGCGTGTGTGTGTATATATATATATTGGGGCATGTATATATTGGGGCAGTCATGGGCTGGAGGCCAGGGAACCAGCCCTGTGACCGGAAGGTCGCTGGTTCAATCCCCTGAGCCGACAGTACGTGACTGAAATGCCCTTGAGCAAGACACCTAACCCCCAACTATTCACTGGGTGCTGTGGATAGGGCTGCTCAATGCCCCCTAGTGTGTGTGTTCACTAGTGTGTATGTGGTGTTTCATTGCACGGATGGGTTAAATGCGGAGGTGAATTTCCCCATTGTGGTACTGATAAGGGTCACTTGATCTTAATCTATATATATATATATATATATATATATATATATATACATATATATATATATATATATATATATATATATATATATAAATTTCTTGTAAAAAAGTCTGGTTCCATTGACTTACATTAAAAGTAAAGTAGGTTTTTTTCCGTCTCCTGTAAAGTTACTATTATGGAAATAAGAGGTTTACATACACAGCTTCAAACATGGTTCAGCCAATCAGATTTTAGAAGCAAAACTATCTATTATGTAATAGACATTAGACTTTCCTGAGGTATCAGTGCACTCAGGCCAAATGGCTATACTGTACTTTCAGATGGTTATTAATTCTGGAGCTGTGCCGTTCGGTACAACACAGCACTGCAAACTGTCCTGTTCCTTTAATACGGCGCTTACAGCTGCTGAAAAATGGACTGACTGTCTCTCAGCGTGATCACTGTTACACTCATGAGCCTCTCCACTCGCATTAACTCATCGCACCTGAGCTTCAGCTTTACAAACTGTTCTTGACACTGATGAGTAGAAAACAGTTATAAAAGCTTAGCTGTAGCGCAGCAAAGACAAAAGAAGGAAAGAAAGCCTCTGAACAGAACCTTTGAACATTAAACAGGGAAACAGAAAAATGAGAACCTTTTTTTGGCTAAAGGCAAAAAAGAGATCAGACCTTTATAATCAAACAAGGTTTCCTCAGGTTCCCTGAAGTTTCGGGAACAAACAAAACAAAACAAACAAAAGTTTAAACCATGCTCCAGTTCTCCACCAGTGTTCAAACAAATAGAATAATCAAATAAGTTTACGAACAAATGAATAAAATAATCAATGATGTAATGGTTTTAATGTTTTCCATAATAGTGAAACTGAAACTGTGGGGAAAATGAAACAGACAGTCACACATCGTCTCCAGGGAAACTAATCTCAGGATGCTTATTATCTCTTTACTTTTATCCAGTCTCCATGATTGTAATTGTATTAAAACAATATTCTATTGCTCTGACAGAAGCTTTTTTGAGCTCTATATTAGGGTAAACAGTCAGCTATTTTAATGCCTATTCAACCTCTTAAATGTGACAGTGATGAAACCATTATTACAAGACTTAACTTCCACACAAATCATTCCCATTTTCAGAGATCACATCACTCTGATCTTTTGACACTCAGTTTACTTTGAGTTCAAAGTACTGCTGTAATTGAGGCTACTGGAGGCGAGTCCGAGTCGGGACTAAGACCTGGAGACATGGAGCCAGAGTCAGGTCATATACTTTGTAGTAGTCGAGTCTGAGAGAGAACGGATTAAGATTTTTTCAGAATCTAAAATAAAAAGAAGAAAAGAGAAAAAAAAAAATTGTAGTTAATTGTACATTAATTATCATTCATTGTACATAATGTATATTAATGAATATAATGAAATAGTTTATAACATATTTTGTAAAATATAACAGTAAATAAGAAATGTAAAATATTATTAATTTTTTGTCTTACTCCTACTTAAATATAAACCAGTATAGACTATAAATAATATATAACATATAATATAGAATAAAAAATATAATAAAAATATAAACAAACAGACTATTCCACTGAGTGAGTTGAAATCATAAGACTACAAAAACTTTACCAAATGTTTCAGTAATGACTGTTTTAGCTCATTTTGAGCTCAGAAATGCAGCCAGGTAAACATATACTATCATAATATTTTTCTTTAAAACACTAAAAGGTTACTTAATTGCAGTTTTGGTTTGTTTAGCAGTGACAGTTCATGTTATGCCCTGATTGTCAGACTTTAGGACACCTTTACTTAAAAACACTGGGATCTAAACTCACTATGTGGTCATAAGGGACAGGAATGCAGCCTCACTTCCTGCTCTGCAGGGGCATGGCTAAAATACATCTCCATCTATGGACTTAAACTCTTTGTATTTCGGTGGTGACACAAAAATGTGGGACATAATTTTTTCAATGAAGTTTTAATTTAAAAATTAAACTTCAGTTCAAAAGAAATAATAATTTTTTTTTTTTTTGCACAAGTGTAAATTTAGGGGACAGACACCTCCTAATATAAAGTACACTACATATATATATATATATATATATATATATATATCGCTGTTGTCTGAAGAAAACCTCATATCTCCAAAATGGTAACTTTACAGGAGAAAGATAAAACATACTTTACTTTACTGTTAATGTAAGTCAATGGAACCAGACTTTTTTCCAAGTCATTTTAGCTGATTTCTTTTGGTCCATTCATCATGAAATTTACGAACAATGTAAAGGGTAACAGATATTCTTGTAAATTATGTCAAAAACTGAAAAACGTCAAAAGGTTTTCTTCTGACAACAGCCATATATATATATATATATATATATATATATATTTATATATATATATATATATATATATATATATATATATATTTATTTATATAGGTGTGTATGTATGTATCATTTTTTTTTTCACTGTTCTTTTGTGTGGGACCACTGTTTGAACTCATACAGTAGAATGGCCCTCAGGAATGTTTGGATTTTGAAACCAATGAACATCAACAAACAAAGAATACCCAATCAATCCATAATGGAAAGGATCAATAAGAGCCTCAACTGGCAGCAGACAGATTCTGTTCAAACATGGAGAGAAATTATTCTGTTTGAAGATTTTTTTGATATTCAATAATAGAAGAGGTTTTCTAACAAGACTGAGTCCAAAAGATGCCCAGATTCATTTACAAGGCTTGAGTACTATAACACTAGTTTAAAGTACTCCTCATTATTTAAAACACTTTAACAGGTCAGCTCTGGTAAATCTGACCAGTGTTTCCAGCCTTATTCACCTCCCCGAGCTCTGCAGGTGTTCATAGTTCTTCATAGTCACCCTCGGGATTCAGCAGGAAGCAGCGAGGGGCAGTTTTTTTTTTTTCCTGTGGCACAAACTGAGGCATTTTTCAAATTCTATCCGTTTGACCAAAATGCACCTCAGACTCCAATAAGCTAAAACTTTAAAACTAGGTTGTTCCCCAGGGCTGCAGTCTTAGGAAAACAGTGAGCAGCTGAGTGTTTGTTTTGCAGGAGAAGAGAAGACCCAGAGGGCTCAGTGGAAGAGGAGAGGTTCTCTCTCCATAAAAACGGCTCGCTGCAGACCCACACAGCTGAGGTGGAAGACATGGGCAAATATATGTGCTACGCTACAAACTCAGAGGGCACTGCAAGCATCAGTGCAGAGCTTTATGTAAAAGGTCAGAGATGCTCTTTCAGTAATGTCCTTTCTTTGCTCTTCTTCCTGTAATTCTCTGAGATGTGTTGTGAAAAATAGCATCTTTCCATGACAGAGCCGACCAGAATTGTTGTCCCTCCCCAAGACATGGAGGTCAGGAGAGGCTCCACGGCAGAGCTTGAGTGCCAGGTGGATTTTGACCAGTCGCTCAGAGAAGACCTGGAAATTCTGTGGCAGAAGGATGGGATCGATATATATTCCAACTTCACTGATGATTCAGGGTGCGTAGCATAGTTTACTTGTAGACCATAAGATCCCAGTGTTGTCCACAGTTATTTTAAACATAACAGTAGCTGTTACCTTAAAACAACCTTATATGACCTACATACATACTACTGGGGAGCCTTCAAGGTCTTCTAAACCTTCAGGGAAGGCCTAATAATTTCTGTGAAATTAGCTGTAGACACAGGCAAGCAAGCTGTCCCAATGGTTAGGACTTCAGGAGCCAAACTGAAGGCCTAATGTGTCTAAACAAGCACTAACAATTTAAAACCAACAGTGGAATCACCCAATCATACTTTGATTTCCAGTGGATGGGGCCAATTGTGGAAGAAAAAAAACATCTTTTTAGGCCCTCTGTATATAGCATTCTAGCCAGATGTTAATAATAAATAGCGGTGACAGTTCTCTGTCAGGGCTCTTTACAGAAGGAGTCACCGTAAAACTGCTACAAGGTAAAATATGTGTTAATAAGGCTGTTACCATCTGCAAAGAAATCATAAAATGTCTTTTTCCAGCTTCAAATGTCCACATTTAATCTAGAACAGTCAGTCGTGTGAATAAACATTAGCTTAGCATTAGCTAGTGGAATTCCATAGGGGCGCGAACAGAAGTTAGCATTGTTGTAGAGGAGCTTTTCCCTCATTTTTGTCCAAGTTTTGGGCCCAATCCTATTTCACCCCTCGCCCCTACCACTTAGCCCTTAGCCCTCTGTTTTGTGTGTTCACGTCTAGGGTTAGGGAGTCCCGATTCTTGTTAAGGTAGAGGGGTAGGGTGAAGTGTTAGGGCTACATGGCCCTCCAAATGGAGTGTTATGAGAAAAAAAGAAAAACCGGCAAGATGGCTGAACAAGAGACCAAAGAAACCCACAAATGTGAGAATTTTCTCTGTTATAAATTACTATAACCACCATATTATCTTAGTTTAATGTTGTTTCAATGTATTATGGTCATTTTCTTCATAACAAGCATAAAAAATCCCTAATAGCATGCTAACGTCTCGGTAGCTAGCTAGCTAAGTTTCCCGTTCCACCTTAAATAGTCCAGCAGTTCTGACGCCTGAATGTATGCAGAATGTACCTGCTGCTCCATTTAAGGTGGAATGGGAAAATTCAAACAAGAAGCTGGTGAATATCTGACTTCAGCTTCATATCACTGAAGAATTAGGGGTGGGTGATAATAAATAATTGTCTTATACCCCCTTTTAGATGCCCTTAGTGTAACTAAAGCCCAGCAGTGAGGAGCTGAACTTTACCCTCCTCTGCTGTCACTGCAGACTGGCAGGGTCGCCTACAGAGCAGCGCTGGTAGCTGTTAATGAAGTAATGTTTTTATTTGAGGGTCTCATTTCAGAGGGAAGATTTCAACCACTACCGCTTGTAACTCAGTTCCAAGGGGTTAAGGTGACACTCGAAAACAAGGGGTAGGGGTTAAAAGAAGAAATGGGACTGGGCCTTGGTGTTCACAGCCCAAACAGAAGACCTTACTTAACAGTTATGTTTCACCATTGGTACATACCAACACAATGTGTCAACCAACCCAAAGTGTTACTAAAGGTGCTTGTTATGAATCCTTACAATGAAGTTTTTGAATATGCTGTATTTCCTTTAGCCTTTAAAAAGTAAGGTGTATATATAGCTCACACAATAAATCATCCATAAGTAGTTTAAAACACCGGTTCAGTCAGTCAGTCAGTATATATAGAACATATATGAATGTTTAAAAAAAACAACAACAAAAAAATAGCTGTTTGGGTTTGAATTGGCTCCGTATTGATTTAAAGTTGACCTAAAGGACTGTTTCAGCCAGAAATGCTAATGTTGACAGCATTGAATGAAAGAGAATATAAAAAATTATGTAATGCTAAATTGGTGGCTTTCATGGATGACTAGTAATATTAGCACGCATGGTAAAAATATTTTATTATAGTGAACCCATTTTGTTGCTTTTAAGGCTGAATTAATATCACCTCTTTTTTGAAACAGAGAACATAGGAATGTTCAAAAACTTCATTTGTACTGTCATGATTGGCCCTTTGGGTCTGAGTTGGTTGAAGGGGAATTCCTCCAATATTTAAAATTTTCTACATTAAAAATGTAAACATCAAAGTTACCCAGAGTGGTTTTAGAGAAACTTACTTAGAATTATTCACAGTAGTGGTGATGGGAACCAGACATCTGTAGCATTTAATGCCTCTAAAAGGTACATCACAGAAGGTTATTACAGGCCACGGTCATGAATACGCTGTCTGATGCATGAGGCATGTTCTGAGACAGGGTTATGATAAAGATTTGGGATAAAACATATTTTCTTTTAAATTAACTCATGGCAGAGAGGTGCATGCCGAGGTAGCACTATTTTACCATCAACATTAGATATAAAACTCATAAGACACGTCTAGGTACACTGTTGGGTTTGGATAGTAATCAAAATGGTTATATTTGCATCAGTAAGTTTCTCTGCAGTGCAACGTGAGCCACGCCAGACCTCGTAGTTTACATATCAATGATTATATTATGCAGAATTTGAAATATCTATGGAATTCCCCTTCAATAAAACACTTATTATGTATGAGACCACATGACACTCATGGTGAACATTTAAGATCTGAGATATGAAACATGTAAACTACTGAATATTGTTTTCGATGATTCACAGGTTCTACATTGAAGAGAGAATACTGTATATATTCAATGTGAGTCACAGCGATGGAGGACTGTATACCTGCATCGCGAGAACGCCTCTGGATGAAGTTACAGCAGATGCACGTATCACTGTGCTGGGTAGGAATTCTCTCTTTATTCATCCTGGCAGCACATTCACAATAGCCTGCCCTGTCTGCACTGCGAAAAATCATATTGTGGCGAGTGAAAGCATCTTAAATGTAGGTGATATATCTGATACTAATACAGTGGATTGTTGTAAGAATAGTATAGTAATTATAAGATAATACCAAGATTTTCATAGACATTTTTTACCTATTTTAACTAATGATAACTCTTTATTAAGAAGCTAACTACACAGAGACTTCATAACAAGTGCATAAGTATTCAAATGACATTTTTATAAAGCAGTAAAGGTTCATTACTGGGGAAAGTTACTTTATAACAGTGTTATAAATGGAATAAATGTGTTCCACTTCAGTTTAATGGCTGTTATGTCAATGTAGCGTCATTTACTTCTTGTGTCATGTTGTAGCTGCTGGTATGAGCTGCTTATATATTGAGGTATTACTTTATAAATATGTTATTCATTGTTTATGCCACTGTTATGAAGTCCCTATGTAGGTAGGATAATAAAGTGTTACCCAAGTTATTTTATCCAGGGAAATTATCTTAATGCACTGGCAGATTACTATAAAATATGTGCAGTAATGTTATTTCACTTAAGATCAGTTTATGTAAGTAGAAATGTCTAGAAATAATAGGGCAATAAGCTTCTTACAACACTTTCATAATGAAAAATATTAGGTAACACTTTACCTGCATAGAAGGGTGTCTACATAACACATTCATAACATCTTACATGAACACTTCATAACATGTTCATGAATGTTTAAATCACCAATTTATAAACTATACATGTTTGACCATGATATCAATATGGACTACTATGTCATCTTACTGAAATACTTTTTTTTTTCAAAATAAAAGTCCTATTTTTTTATTTAAAAAGTGTATTATTTTCACAATCCTATTTTCTGGACAGCCAAAATAAAAATGAACTAAGCTGTTGTTTAATGTCAGGATAACGATTAATCACACCTGTGATGTTTAATGTTCTTTAGATGTTCCTGATCCTCCAGTGCGGTTGTCATTATCTGATTTGAGAGATCGTAGTGTGAGGCTTAACTGGGTGCCCACCAAGGACTATAACAGCCCTGTAACAGGTGATGTGCAGGTTCTTCCTTACACTTTATCCAAGGCTCAAAGTCTACAAAGATGATCCTCCTCCTAGTTCACTCTTTCTAGTTAAAGTTCTTCATATTTAGATGCTAATTCACTGCTCAGGAGCACTTGAGCCTGATCCCACTGGGACTGGCGTACAGTATATATAGAGTGTGTGTGCTGCATTCTGAATGACTTCAGCATCTCGTATTCATGAGCAGAATACAGCATTGAGTATGAGGAGAACCACTGGGAGCCTGGGAAGTGGAAGCCACTTTTGCGTGTATCTGGCAACCAGAACTCTGCCCCGCTGTCGTTATATGGCCACATTAACTACCAGTTCAGAGTCACCGCTGTCAACGCCATTGGCACAGGCCGTCCCAGCAAACCATCTGAGAGATATAAAACGCCTCCTGCTGGTAGGAAGACTACTTTTCTCTCTGGATACTTATGCCATGTGTCCAAACTGTTAAACATTGTAAAATTACAGTGAATGACAGGCTACTAAATGCATTAATTTATCACAGTGATTTGCTATAATATTTACAGTAAATAACAGTAAATTGGCAAAATATACTGTGACTCCACAGTCGCCTGCAGTACAAGATTAAAATACAGTAATCTTCTGTATTTTTATATAACAACTGTAAAAGTAATGCAACTCAGTAGCCAGTAATTTAATGAGAGACATTACTGTTACTTTGATCAAACATTTGTGTTTTTTTTCAGATGTGAGTTCAGATGTCACAATCTTTAACACTAATTTTTCACAGTAGAGTAGACCTTTGGCTGGTCTACTTTGAATTTTGTTTTTATGCAGAAATTTTGAAATATCAGTGGAATTTTTTCAGTGGAAGCATTTTAGTGCTTCAGGAATTCCCAAGATATTTGATTTTGTCTTCTATACATATTTTATATATCATCGCTGTCCAACGAAAAACAAGTATCTCCAAAATAGTAACTTTACAGGAGAGGGCAAAAACGTTCTTTACTTTCAATGTAAGTCAATGGAAAAAGTTTTTGTTCTAAGCGATTTTGGAGCATTTCTATTGGTCCAATCAATTTTGGAGCATTTCTATTGGTCCAATCATCATGAAATTTTCACACAACGTAAAGGACAGCTGCTGAGCTCAAATGACGCAGAAAAGTAAAAATCGCAAAAAATGGTACATGTTTTTCATTGGACAGCAACGATATATAAGTGATATATTGATGATGCTGTGTCCCTGACTGAAGACTGCACACTCAAGACAGACTGGACAGATGGTAATAATTCATATTTCTTTCTTAAACAGCCCCTGATAGGAATCCGGAAAATATTAAGATTGAGGGTCATTTGCCTCATCAGATGGACATCTCTTGGGAGGTAAACAAACTTTCTCTTTAGTGCATGCTGAGGTGTAAGTATAGGTGCATGTTTACACAAACTGACTATCACTGTCCCAAAGGACACACCTTCATAGACTGCGTCCTTCGAAGGCTGTGTAGACCTGCGAAGGCTGAATCGAAATGAGACAGGCTGCTCTACAGTGGATTTCCTGTTTGCGTCATAGCACCGCTGTTTCCGCCCTCACCGTACAGCACCGCTCCTGTACATTTCTTTTAAAGTCCTTTAAAGACAGAAACTGTTTTTTATTTTTTCATTTATGAGAGCTGGAGATGCTTCTCTCTGTCGGCTCTTTGCTCACTAAAACAAAACGAAACATTTCAAATTGGCTTTTTTAACAATTGTATCGTTCGCTTATTCGACTCAGTTCAAACCCAATACCTACATTTCAAAGTGTTTTGCTCCATTCACTCCTCTCCTGACGCCGCCATGTTATTGAATCTTCGCCGGCATGCAGTGAACCTCGGGATATGTTGGCTGGCAAAGGATCCACCAGTTGGATCCTTCGTTGCCATGGAAAAGAAGAACAAATTTCTCGGCTGCATATGAAGGAGGCTTCGAAATGAGACAGTCTAGTCATGCTGCTATGACGCAATCGGCCTTCAAATCCCATCCATCCCCTTCTACCCCATCCATCAATGAAACTGGACCACCATAAGACCATCACTGACCAGATATTATTAGGAGATGGACAATAGTGATACCAGCATGGTAGTGGGTGGTATGAGTGACTCAGGCGCAGCACTGTTGCTACCGCTACACCTTAATGTCACTCATGTGCTTAGAATAGTCGGCCATCCAAAAACATCCAGACAACAGTGGTCCTGTTTTTCGGTGTTTACTGTGTCCACCCTTTGCATTCATTATAGTTTCCATTCTTTTCAGGAGACTTGCTTTGAGTTTTGTTTAAGAAATCTGCAGGGACACTTTTCCACACCTTCAAAGTTCAGTCTTAGGAGTTGGTAGCATTTTCTGCCTCTGACAATCTTAGTGATCTCAAGTACAAGTGAAAACTCACCAGTCCATAAAACCTTACTCCACATCTTAGATGTCCCATTTTGATGTATTCGTGCAAATTTTCTTTTTTTATCTGTTCCTTTTTTCTCAGTAATGTCTTCCTGGCAGCTACACGTCCTTTCAGACTAATAGTGTTGAGTAGTCGTCGTCTCACAGTGGAACAATGGACAGAAACACCCGTGGATTTTTCAGATCTGAATCAAGAGTGGAGCTTGATTTTCTCCTCTCTCTCAAAGATGAAAGCTTTAACCCTTGTGTGGTGTTGATGTGTGTGTTACTCAGTGGTCTGCTGGACCCACCACATTATTGTGTTTTTAAATCAATACAGCCATAACAATTTATGTAAAAATACTAGGTGTTAAAAAAATATCACAAGTGTCCAGCGTAGGGTTCTCCTTTAGCAGCTGTAGCCAGTCAGCAGCCTGTCCATGTTGTCCACCCTCACACACACACACTAACAGCAGGCCATGTAGGAGGAGAACAGAGTGAAGGACACAGCACCTCCACACTTTTACTCCCCGCAGGTTCACCCAACACCACATGTGTAATATAAATGTGTGGGGGTGAACAGAGTGAAGACACTAAAAATGGGTTGTTTTATATGTTCTTCACAGAAAATGAGGTTGAAATAATAATAAATTGCTTCATTTTTTCTTTTGCTAAACATTGAAAATGGTCCCACAGACCCCAAAACCACACAAGGGTAGTGCTGTTTATTTGATGATGACAGTATTTGTGGTCTACCAGGACTTTCACGGTTGTTAGGAGTTCCATTTGCTCTGTATCTTTTATTCATTTTTTTCCAGTTTTGGAAACTGTTGACATTTTCCTTTCTTTTGCAAGATTATTTTATATCTCATCTCATCAGAAATCTCTCCTTTAGCCATTTTCGATGCACATAAGAGCGAAATATGCAAGGCGGCTAAGGTGTGTTTGGGTAGTTGCTTGTGTGAATGTTAATGTCTCTTTGAAAGAGAAACTAATCAGTTACTCCTTTGGGAATCTTTTGTTGGGAGGACACAGATATAATTCTTTTGTTTGAAGATTGTAAGAGTAGAAGAGTTAAAGTGGTTACAGGAAGCTCAAAAATAGAGTGAGCAAATTAAATACAGATAGATTTGATGTTATACGTAGTGCTGGAGGCTTCAGTGTTCCCCAGTGTAATTTTCTGTTACTTAAATGTTTCCTGTGTTTTTCTGACACTGAAAAACTAATAACTTGTACTAATGGTAATTTTTACTGGAAATTACATAAAAGAAAGGGTGATTTCTGACTTTTACACAGTACTGTAGCCTCTAATGAAGTGGACAGTACTTGTACAGTGTTAGAAAACCTCAGCAGCACTGCTATGACTGGTGCACTCATATCAGAGCAACACATGCTACCATGCCTCTACCCTGTTAGTATCACTGTTGTGTTGAGAATGGTCTACTAATCAAATAATATCTGGTTAGTGAGGTCCTATGGTGGTCCCTTTCCATGGATGGATGGGGTCAAGGGGGCCTGATAAACTGTGCAATGAAAAATGAGAGTAATTTTAAACCTACAATGTGCACCTTTATGGCAGGTGTACCTGATGAAATAGCCGATGTTTATGAGTGTTTCATGAGGCGTCTCCTGTATGTTTATCCTTCAAAAAGCAAAGAAGCTTCACTTTTAATACATTTCATTGTATTATCTAAATAATTAACACATGCTGACAAAATAGTTCTTCAGGGAACACGAGGGAAGCTGTGTTTCTCTCTGTATTTCCTCCCTGTAATTAGCTGTTATTTAAGACTGGGCCTGTCACAGGTACCTGTCAAAATAAAGGAAAGCTTTCCAGGCCAAATTCCCAACCTGATTTCCCAACCAACTTCACAGAGACTGCTACTAATTAGATACAATTTATCAGAAATTCTTTCAGAGGAGGTTGAGAAGCCATGGACGCTGACCCTGTACATTCTTACATGTTCACACAAAATCAATCAAATTAGCAATTATTAGATGGACTGTGCTGTGAAAAGGTAATTGCCCCCTTCCTGATTTCTTCTATTGTTGCATGTTTGTCACACTAAATCAATTCAGATCTTCACACAAAATGTTCTATAAGAAAAGGAGAACATAAAGAAACACAAAACGCAGTTTTAGAGAATAATTTAATTTATTGGAGTGTTAGTCTGCTTTCAGACAGCAGAACGTATTTCAACAAAAAAAAAACAGCATTAAACTGTGAGAAATCTGCCTGTGACAGTTTTGCAAAGTGTGTCTTTCTGCAGAGGAGGTTTAATTTTGGTCTGGATCTTTGTACGTTTTGTGCTGCTGAAGCAGAATCTCCAGAACATTTATTCTTCTCTTGTAGATTTCAAATAAAATTCATGATTGGTTAGCTTTTAAAAAAAGGGTTACTCCAGAATTTCATGCAATTTCATGCATATTGCAGAATGTTTCTGCAATGGTTAATCTAGTTATCATTATGGGGAAATACTATATATATATTTGTATGTGTAAGAGCGTTACCCCCTCTTATGCCTTCTTTATGAATAATTTTGTAAAGTATTTAGAAATATGCCCCAATTAATGAAAATATGAATGTTGAAAGCCTCTGTCAGTCAATTGTTCCTTTTTTCCCCGGTGACTTGTTTGTAGCTGTCTTTGTATTCGATAGTTAGTGACAGTTGATGTTCCCTGTTCATTTTTACATCCCTGACTTGTTTTGTAAATGTTGATATAAATGCAAAGTTAAAAAAAATAGTTTTTAAAAATAGCAGAGAAGGAGCCAGTGTTCAACACCACATCACGCATCACACATCACACTAAACGGATAGACTTATTACTGATACTTATTGTGCTTTGTCTGAGAAAGACGAGGAGGAAAAGCCCAGCAGCTTTAATTCTTCCTCATCAGCTCATGTGAACATTAGCAACATTGCCGAGTGCCTTGAACACTACAGCCTGCAAGCAAAGAGACGCAGCATCGTAGTTACACATTCAGGTTAAATGCTCACCAAGCTAAAGTGGCGTGAGGAACTCGTGGTATATTCCCCAAGGTGTTTTATTAGCAAACCTCAGTGACAACAACGCAGAGGATGATGAATTTAACAGTGAATTAATGTTTATCTTTGAGCTGAATACGTTTTAAGTTGCAAACACGAGCAAAACCGTCGTACTGTACAGCCCTGCGCTCACTCTCTGGCTCAATTTCACCTGTCTTCTTTTTTGACTGGTTGCCTTGTGAACAGCCTTTTTTGTGGAAGTTGAACACGTTTCAACTCAATCTGTGAGAATGCATGTCGGAAGGAAACAGTCCTCGGTGGAATAAGCAGAGCCCACAGGATCCTCGTCCTGCCTTTGGATATGATGCTGTTTTGGGTTGAATGCGCTCTTGGCCTGCTTTTTGAGACCTACTATCCTACCTTATATTGCTGGGAAGGATATATGTAAGTGATATCTAAGCTACGTTCACATTATAAGCCCCATTGCTCAAATCCGATCTCTCTGACAGGACGGTTCACACTCGTTTAGGTAAGTGACTCAAATCTGTCATTAATGTGATGAACCGGCGTCCTGAAATGACCCTCATGAGCTCATCCTACTCAGTAACGTCACGTGAATGAATCACGTTCATCATCAGCACAAACTAACGAGCAGAACGAGCTTCGCTGAGAAGATAATTAACTCTGATCAGCTCTCAGCTTCATTATTAGAGCGAGACGAAGGAGAAAAAGGTGAGATGAGCTGCTTTTCCACCGTTTACAGGCTTTAACTTCTGTTCGGCGCTGCTGCCATGGCAACACTGAATGATGGCGCACGCGCAGTGGAAAAAATTCCGATCTGAGCTTCACGTTAAGGTTGCATGGCCACGAATCGGATACGTATCTGATCTAACTCTGAACTCTGGCTCAAACTCATGCAGTAGAACAGCCTCTATTCTAAGAAACCCACAGCGGTGTAGACGTGGTTCAGGATGCCGCTCTGACAGTTGACTAATCAGAACAGAGTTGGCAGTCTGACCAATCAGAGCCCACTGGGCTTATCAGACCCCAACAATAAAATTATGAATATTCAAAATGAACATAATAGGTCCACTTAAATTTGATTTAATGGGTTGATTGAGTAACTAAGGGGGCATTTACTTTTTCACACACAGCCAGTTCGTGTTGGACAACTTTTTTCCTTCAGTCAATGAAATGATCATTTAAAAGCTGTATCAGGAGGGGGAAATATATTTTGGCACTAACTCTGGTTGTAAACACTGTCTTTGTGTCTTAGCCTTTGTTGCCCATAGAACACAATGGGCCTGGTCTAGAGTATAAGCTGAGCTACAGGCAGCTGGGCGTTGAGGATACCTGGACTGAGCACATCTTGAAGAGACACTCGTTTGTTGTGAAAGACACCCCAACATTTGTTCCTTATGAGATCAAGATCCAGGCCCGCAACCACCAGGGCTGGGCTCCAGATCCCAGAGTGGTGACCGGATATTCAGGGGAAGATTGTGAGTGAAACACCTCTTTATACTCTTCACCTTTACCTAAATCTATGTGCTTTAGGAAACCTATGTGTACATCATTTGCACAGTATAGTATATTCAACACAACCATTGACAGAAGTAAGTCAAAATCATGTTGATGTAATAAATCTTATTTAATGTATTTGAAATAAAACTGAATGCATTGCTCTTTCCAGTGTAACAGCAATGCTGGTGCCTCCAATGTCTAACAAAAACTGTGCACGTTGGCGCTCGTTCAAAATGTAGAAGCAGCGATGACAGCTGGTGTAGACATTTTGGCAGAATACACAAACATTTGTGGTGAGAAGAGAGATGCTTAGTCTGACGAGGCACTGCTGTCATTCATCTTTTATTGTTTAACTCACATAAATTATATCTTATCATTTGCCTCCTGGTCAATGATGTGATTTTTCCTTTGTGTGTAATTATGTTTGTCCATGTCTTCAGTTGCCTTTTGGCATTGTCTTGAGGATAATGCAACAGGTTTGGTTATTTCTATGGATCTGTTCAGCTCAGAGCACATGGACCCAATGTTCTCCAACAAACCCTGACATTTTAATGATGTATCAAATCATGTCAAACTGGGGTGCTGCACAGATTAGCATTTGCTCTCTTCTAACACTCTGAATTCTGTTTATGAAGGCCTTGCTAATCAGCTGATGAGCTGAATCAGGTGCGTTTAATGACGCTGTGTGCTGAAGCCTGCATTGTTTTGGCCTGCGAGGACTGGATCCTGACACATGAGCTCTAGAGCAGAGGTCACTAATAAGCAGACTGTGGTCTGAGTCCGGACCCAGGCACTGTCCTATGTGGACCTGAACCTATAACAAATAAACTAAGGAGAATTATTTAATTTGGACAGGGTGGTCCTGTTTTAATCGGCATAACTTTTCTAGCTTTACGGTCCCACTTCAGTGGCCCGGGAGACTCACAGACCAATCACATGCATTGTGAATATCACACGTGACGCTACTCAGCCAATCAGATCTGTGCATTATGATGAGCACTGAGCCTTGAGTGAGCGATGCACACACAGGGGAGGGACGAGGCGAGAAACAGCAGTTGGAGAAGAAAGTGAGTCAGAGGGAAGTTATTTCACATTGTTTGCTCTAAAAAGAGAAAACTGACAATAAATGTTATTGAAATATGACTGAACTGTACTTTATTTGATTTGTCATTCAGTTGTTGACTGTATAAGATGTTGATATACCTACTAGGCTACTTCAGTAAACAGTATATGGCACTGAATCATAATGCATGTTAGACATTATGATGTTCTGGACCTTTGCTTGAGGAAATTTTCTCTAACTGGACCTTATTGAATTTTACTCAAAGACCCCTGGTCTAGAGTGTTCCCCTCCATTCACACGGATTTGTTTAGTTTATTGTTCTTATTCTTGAACAGCCAACAGAAAGGGGTGCATAATATATAGGCAGACAACATATTAATAGTCTTTCTTAACGATTGGAATTACAAACAATAATTACGACTGAAAATTTAGCACCTTGTTTTTAGCTCTCACACTCTAACATGCAGATCACACGTGTCAAGCTCCAGTCCTTGTGGGCCAAAACACAGCAGACTTCAGCTCACTGCCTCATTAAACACCTCATTCAGCTCATCACCTCATTAGTAAGGCCTTCGTGAACTGAATTCAGGGCGTTAGATGAGCGTAAACATTAATATCCACAGCACTTTGGCCCGGAATGTCCCCGGTTTGACATGCCTGATGTAGATGGACAGCGTAGTTGATAACACCACCTCCCCACACACAAAACATTGGGAGTTTGGCTGAAGGTTGGAATGCCACTTTTCTACCAATACAAATATACATACACACAACTATACAGGTTATTTCACATGTACTAGCCATTCATACGTATGAACATATGATCCACTCAGACCAGCGCAACACACACTAACACACCACCACCACGTCAGTGTTACTGCAGTGCTGAGAATAATCCACCACCCAAATAGTACCTGCTCTGTGAGGGTCCATGGGGGTCCTGACCACTGAAGAACAGGGTAAAAGGGGGCTAACAAAGTATCAGAGAAACAGATGGACTACAGTCTGTAACTGTAGAACTACAAAGTGCACCTATATAGTAAGTGGAGCTGATAAAATGGACAATGAGCGTAGAAACAAGGAGGTGGTCATAATGTTATGCCTGATCGGTGTACATCAAGGTATGTAGCGTATTTTTTGGTTCTGATTGCTTCATCCTAACAGAAGTTACAACAGATTATTCGGGGCCTCTTTTGAGTGAATCTCCCTGTAGTAGTATGCACCATGCTCTATTTTTATGTTGTTTATGTTGGAGCTGGTGATGTGGACTCGACTCCAAAACAATCGTTTCTTTAACTTCAACACATCTGGGAGTCGGAGTCGACTCTCGGACAATGACTCAGAGAGTTAAAATGCTTGGGGTCGACTCTGTGAACTCTGTTTTCTTCCTTGTGAGTGATGTGAGGGACATTTTGACGGAGGCGTTTGTAAAGCAGAAACAGAGTCTGAGTTTGAGTAGAGTGATGTTTAATTACCAGGCTGTGAATGATGCCAACACGGCTCCCCAGCCGCTGTAAGGAGTATGTCACACTGCACCCCACACATTTTCTTTTGAAAAGAGGAGCAAGATGACATCCAGCTGCTCAGGAATGAAAACTTGGTTTCTGTTCAAAGAATTGAAAAGGAATTTGAAAATGGTTCCCTTTCAAAAAGAATTATGGCTCCAGTAATGATTTACTCAGCACATCACTCTGACTTTCCCTTCTCCCCTCACTGTGTGAAATAGGCTGATGGTAAGATGTGTTGAAACATTAGTCAGCTCTGATCATTTGTCAAGCTGCCTGATGTTACTCGCTACGACTTATCAATTTTTATCATAATCACTATTATCTGTACTCAAAAAATGGATAAACTTTGGTTCAGAATGGTTTAGTCTCTGTTATAAACCTTTGTCAGCAGCTCTGGTGCTGTCTTGGTTAAAACAAAGTGAAGTCAAGGAGTCGACTCAATCAACTCCAGCAGACAAGATCTTAGGATGAATCAAGAAATGCCTGAGTCGTGCATCACTAGATGAAGCAGCCTTGCAGCTCTTGGGAGTGCTCTCTTAAAAAATTCCCTTTACTAGATAACCCTTGAAGAACCAGCCTATAACAAGGGTCATCAGCTCCAGTCCCAGCTGCTCCTGTAGATCCTGTATGATAATGATACTATAGTGAATATCTTTCTGTAGACAGTTGTTTATTTTTTATGGTTATTTTATTATAAATATTACACACATACACAGATCAGGCATAACATTATGACCACCTCATTGTCCATTTTATCAGCTCCACTTACTATATAGGTGCACTTTGTAGTTCTACAGTTACAGACTGTAGTCCATCTGTTTCTCTGATACTTTGTTAGCCCCCTTTTACCCTGTTCTTCAGTGGTCAGGACCCCCATGGACCCTCACAGAGCAGGTACTATTTGGGTGGTGGATCATTCTCAGCACTGCAGTAACACTGACGTGGTGGTGGTGTGTTAGTGTGTGTTGCACTGGTTTGAGTGGATCAGACACAGCAGTGCTGCTGGAGTTTTTAAACACCTCAGTGTCACTGCTGGACTGAGAATCCACCAACCAAGTCCACCAACCAAAAATATCCAGTCATCAGTGTCCTGTGACCACTGATGAAGGACTAGAGGATGACCAACACAAACTATCGTCTCTGACTTTACATCTACAAGGTGGACTGACAAGGTAGGAGTGCCTAAATAAGTGCCTGACTCCAGCAGCACTGCTGTGTCTGATCCACTCAGACCAGCACAACACACACTAACACACCACCACCATGTCAGTGTTACTGCAGTGCTGAGAATGATCCACCACCCAAATAGTGATAAAATGAGCTGATAAAATGGACAGTGAGCTCAAGGTCATAATGTCATGCCTGATCGGTGTATTCTGCTATTTTAAATGAGATCCAGGCCATATCTGTATGTAATTATGGCATTTTAAAACATTTTAATGCAAAAAAAGCTACAATAAAAGCTTGGGTAATTATCCTGATCCCTTTTTTAAATACCAGCACAATGAGGTGTTAATTATCATTACTGAATGTTGGTGTTTGTTGGAGAATGTTGGACTGGTGTTCTCTGAGCTTTAGAGCGTGTTGTGTTCTTATATAAAGACTATTTTTTTGACCGTTTGTTCTAGAGTGCGCACCACCTCTGCCCAGTAAACCCTACAGCATGTGTCATGTAGGCTACATGTATGTGTACTGTTAATACTGTCTGGTTATTGCTGTAGCACAAACCCACTTTTCGCCCCTCACACCGACCTTCCTCTCTTGTCAGTTTACATGTTAGTGTGTCTGTGTTTGTGGCGAGTAAACAGCTGAGTTGTGTTCGACGCTGACCCATATCCCCCTCAGTGTTAAATCTATGGATGCACCTGTGTGTTATCCTGTAGTGTGTTGGCTCCAGCCCAGCGTTTGTTGTGTGTTTAACTCAGACCCGTGTGTTCTGACTGTCCTCTCCAGTGCCGCTGGCAGCTCCTGAGGACGTGTCTGTGGAGGTGTTGAACTCCACGCTGCTCAGGGTCAGCTGGTCCCCCGTCCCCCAGGCCCAGCTGAGGGGCCATCTTGGCGGATACAGCGTGAGTGTCTGACCCGCAGGTCTCTCGTGTCCTTCCCACCACTCGACACTGTCTGGGTTACGGCCCTGCGGTTCTTTAGCTAGGTCAGGAGGGGAAAGTCATTTAGCCACAACCCGGCGGTTTGTAGCTATTAATGGACCTCCTCCTCCTTTTTTCATCTCTTTACACTTATCTTCCTTTCATCTCTTGCCGTTCTTCTTTCTGTCCCTTTGTTGCTCTAACCCTGGGCCTCTAGGTCAAAATATATTATTTATGAAAAATACTTATGTATAATTACGATATATAATTATTATATATATATTTTATTATTCTGTTTTATATATAAGACTTTATTCTGAGTGGTCCTTTGTAGATGATTAATAAACTCTTAACAGATTATCAGTAAAACATCAACATTTCAGTGAAGTAGCAGTAGAGAAGCATCTGAATGCACTGAAGTAAATATCCTGTAGATGTTCTGTTGATACATTACTTACATTAAGTAGTTGTTTTGTTAATTTGTTACTTCAATTAAGCAAAACCCAGCCTTATCCAAAACCTAATCCTAATTCTGACCCTAACCCTAACCTCAACCTCAACCAAAAACCTAATCCTAATCCTAACCCTCATATGTTTTTGTCTGAGAATCTGTTCAGTATTTGTTTCATCTAAAAGGACACTCAAATAAAGTGTCACCGTTCTTCTACAAAACAAGACTTCAGAGTAACAAACCCCCTTTCCTCACTTTACTATGATGTGCTACATGTTTAATGACACTGAAATGGTTGATAATGATAGGAAAGGTTTTAATAAATCAAAATGACCTTGGTCAGACTTTGTCCTGGTGGACATATTTTTGGCATGGTGCACCTTGTGGATGATATGTTTCTGCATCAGTCAATTTTGCTCAGAAAAGCAATTTTTCATTGTCTGTTATCCATCCAACAATATGATTCACATTCAGTATCATAATTTTAAAAGTTCTCATAATGTTAGACATTATATGTTATGAGAAATTGCTGAAATATGTATGTTGCCTAGAAGCAACACTGTGCAACAAGTGAATTTAGCCAGTATAGCCTAATCCTAACACTAACCTTAACCTCAGCCCAAAACCTAATTCTAACTCTCTCCCTGGCTCCTTATATGGTTTTTTAATGTTATTGAGAGTCCGTTGAATGTTTATTTAATCTAGAAGCACGACTCAAAATAAGGTGTCACCCATATATATATATATATACAAATGTATTGTCCACAGAAACTCCATATCTCTATATCTCCATATTTTTCCATTTCTATCTTTCTACTTCAGCAGCCGTCCTTTACATGGAGATTTTATTCTCACTTTTTTCTCTTGTTCTCTAACCTCACTCTTCTTGTTTGACTCCTTTCCTTCTTATCTCTCAATCTTTTTCTTCTCTCTCTCTCTCCCCCATTTGCCTCCCTCTCACTCTCTTTTTTTCCACTTCTCTGTGTCTCTTATTCAGGTGCATTGGTGGAGAACTCGTAGCCTGTTGACCTCTAAGGAAGTTCCTGCTGAGAAGCAGTTTCTCACTCTCACGGGGAACAGGAGTCACACCATGGTTCCTGGACTGAAGCCTTTCTCCGAATACCGCCTCACTGTCAACGTCTTCAACAGGAGGGGCAACGGCCCCAGCAGCAGCCTACTCACCTTCACAACACCGCAGGGAGGCAAGTGCAGCGGTTACACATCACTTACATTCCAAACAGGGCTTTCAGAAAGCGTTGCTGAGTTTTATTTAAGCTCTTTCATTTTTATGTGGTAGTATAAGTGCTCTGGTACTGAAAGTAAGGCCAGCTAACCTCAGTCTCAGAAGCGTAGTTCAGAGTAATTCACTGTTATTTTTCTCACTCGTAGCTCTTTTAAATACGCAGAGAAATTGTGTTGAAACCATGGTTTCTTATCTTTGAAGCAATACCATATTTGTGTTTACAAATAGAAGGGGGGGAGATTTAACCCCTTAAACCTCTATTGCACATATTATGAGAGCAATATTTTCAGTTTCTTACATTGGACATGATAATTAAATTAAAAACAATAAAAAAGCGTGTTGCATGCCTTTTAGGGTATGTTGCCAAGAGGCAACATTGTGCGATGTCATAAAAGATGTTCTATATCCAAACATTTGGAAAAAAACTGAGTAACCACACAATCATACAAGTTCATCTTTAAATATTATAAATGCTAAAAATTTATATCAAGTTATTTTTAAAGACGTTGCCTTACTATGAGGAAACATTATGAAGTAATTATTGGATTTCTTGCAATACAATCATTTGAAACCACATGTATCAGTAAAACCATGCTAAAAATAAGTCATTTTCAAATAATCAGAATTGGCTTTCATTAATATACATATATATATATGACAATTATGACAGTAAAACATACTGCATACTATCTACCACATCACAAAACAGACTAGAATGGGCTTCTAGATACTAATGTTTCATACGCATTAATACTACATAATTTTGCTTGCATAAATACACAAAAACATGACGAGTTAAATCTTAATTTTCATATTATATTTATAAATGAAAAACTCTCTTAAGCGAGTGAATAAGTGGCACTTCCTTTGCTACTGGCTAAACTCACTCGTTGCGCAATGTTGCTTCTAGGCAACACATATATTTCGGCAATTTCTAATAACATATAAGGCCTAACATTAGGATTAGGGTTAGGATTAGGGTTTAGGTTTAGGTTGAGGTTAAGGTTAGGGTTAGGATTAGGGCCAGGGTGAGGGTTAGGATTAGGTTTTGGGAAGAGGCTAAGGTTAGGGTTAGGATTAGGGCCAGGGTTAGGATTAGGTTTTGGGTAAGGTTGGGTTTTGCATAATTGAAATAACATAACAACACATCTACTTAATGTAAGTAATGTATCAACAGAACATCTACAGGATATTTACTTCAGTGTATTCAGCTGCTTCTCTACTGCTACTTCACTGATATGTTGCTGATGTGTTACTGATACTCTGTTAAGAGTTTATTAATCATCTACAAAGGACTACTCAGAAAAAAAATCTTATTTGTCAAAATGAAATGGAAAGAGAAGTGTAAAGTTAATACAGAATGTAAATCAATTGTAATTTTAAGCATTGCATAACTCACAGTGTCGTTACATCATTACACATGAATAGTAAAGCAAAACAAAACTAAAAGCTCTTGACTTATAAAAGCTAAATTGGCTTCACAGGGTTAAATTTTAAAAGCTGTAAGTTGTATTAAATTCTCTGGTTCTGCGGTTCCACCATGCTTCACTCTGTTAGTCAGATTACTGAACCTGGGCCAGGGATTAAATGTGTGCTAATTGTGTGCAGTTCCTGAGAGACCTCCTATACTGAGAGCCACAAACCCTCAGGGTGACTCTATCACTCTGGTGTGGGCACCACCACTCGAAGCCAACGGCATCCTCACAGGCTACAGACTACAGTACCAGCTAAGTATGTGAACATGATCCCATTCCAGTTACATCACACACTTTGGCTGCATGTCTGTTCATTGTATAAGCAGTGATTAATAGACAGTGCTAATCTGTCAAGCACCACCGTCCTTGACTACTGTTACTAAACCCGTACATTACAAAATTTCACAGAGATAGACCTGTTTAACTGCACTCTCATAGTAAAAGGTATATTATTAATTATTTCTAGTATTTCACAATATTTCTTTTCACAATAAATCACTCATGTATTCATCATTTTATTGTGAAATCAACTGAAATCAACATCAAATTATATGCAAAAGAGCATACTTGAGATGGTGAATAAATATGTTTAGTCTTTTACTTGAATTAAAATAAAAAAATTCAAGTCATTATCTTTCATATATAAATTTACAGTAAATTACTGGCTGCTGAGTTGTTACTTTTACAGTTGTTATGTAAAAATACAGGAGAAAACCGCTACATCACTGTAATCTTGTGGTGCAGGTGACTGAAGTTACAGGAAGTTACTGTTATTTACTGTTAATATGGTAAGGTAATGTGAAAGTAATGCAAGTAGTAGCCTGTAATTTATAGTTTACAATGTAAATTTTTTACAGTGTATTAAATTGTCACTGGAGTGGTAACCTCAAGATAGTGGTCTCCATCCCTAGTCCTGGAGATCTATTTGCGACACCTGCTCCAGTTAATCAACCTCTTCCTAAGTCCCTGATAGGCTAGACCAGACAGTATTGGACTTAAGTGGGTGGTGCAGCTTATTGGATACAGATTGGAACTAAGGCTATGTTTACATTACCAGGCTGAAGTGGCACAAATCCATTTTTTGCCCTAATGTGACTCAGATCTGATGTTTTCAGAGCTGTGTGGACACAAAAATCTGAACATTTCAAATCCGACCTGACCCACTTTCATATGTGGTCCTAGATCGGATACGTATCCGATTCGTGGCCATGCGACCTTAATGTGACGCTCAGATCGGAATTCATGTGCTTTTTTTCCACTGCGCCATCATTCAGCGTTACCATGGCAGCAGCGCCGAACAGCAGTTAAAGCCTGTAAACTGTGGAAAAGCAGCTCATCTCACCTTTTTCTCCTTCGTCTCGCTCTAATAATGAAGCTGAGAGCTGATCAGAGTTAATTATCTTCTCAGCGAAGCTCGTTCTGCTCGTTAGTTTGTGCTGATGATGAACGTGATTCATTCACGTGTCGTTACTGAGTAGGATGAGCTCATGAGGGTCATTTCAGGACGCCGGTTCGTTCACATTAATGACAGATTGGAATCACTTACCTAAACGAGTGTGAACCATCATATCATAGAGATCGGATTTGAGCAAAAAGTCAGATTTGAGCAATGAGGCTTGTAATGCGAACGTAGCCTAAACTCTGCAGGAAGGTAGATCTCCAGGACCAGGGTTGGAGACCACTCCCTTGAAGGCACATCTTCAGTATACATCATTCAAAAATGTTCTATTGCAATTATAGTTTTTAAAAATTGGTTTGACTCCTGAGAAACTGGACGTAGTGTACCTTTAAAACTTATTTAAGGTAAGGTACACAATATGACCTTAAGCATCATGGTTGGGCCCTTAAGGCAGGTTGGAAACAGTATTGAATCTGCACTGTCCCAACAGCTTGATTTGAAATCACACTGTAAAAAATTGGAACAGGGCCAAAGTTGATTTGAAGTGTTTTTGCAGTTTTAATTGATGTAAAAGCGGATCTTTATGGATGGTGTAATAGGCAGGAAGTTCAACACACATCACATATCACAAATTTATAGACTAGCTATCATTGTGCTTCTTTTTGGAGAAGATAAGTCCAGCAGGTTTCTCATCAGTCCATGTGAACATCAGCAATGTTAGTGCTTTGGACACCACAGCCAGCAAGCAAAGTGATACATCACATTTCTGCATTAAAATGAACTACTCATCAAGCTGAGGGATGTGATAATGCAGAGGATGATACATATGCCTGTGAACTAATATTTATCTTCTGAATGTTTTAAAAATCACAAACGTGAGCAAACCTGTCCTGCTGTACAGATCTGTGTGCTGTCTGGGTCAGTTTTTCCTGCCTTGTTTTTGATTGGTTACCTCATTAAAAGTGACACATGATACACACAGCTTTTCCACTGAAGTTGAACATTTTTCAACTCAATCCGTGAGGAGCCTCACCAAAAAAATCTGGGAACCACAATGGGAAAAACTGGGCCCGTGGTGGAAGAAGCAGAGCCTGCGGAATCTGCATCCTGCCGTAGGATATGATACCATTTTGAGCGGAATATACTCTGCTATCTGAACGCAGCCTTAGTTCCTCTAAACTGAAATTTTGCTTTGCATTGTTTCATTCAAAATATTTATTTGAGTTGAATAAAACCAAATTGCTTGTTACCACATGTAGTATTTTTCTTTAGGTTAAACTCATGAACCATTTTTACAGTGTAATAACACCCTAAATTTCTGTTATTGACAAAAGCTTAAGTTGTGCTCTGCAATTTCTCATTGTTTTTCTCTTTCTATGCTGTACATTTGTCCAATTTCACAACAGTTGCTCCAAAAGAGCACATTTGTGGGCAGGGAATGGACAGATCTTTCACTTCTATGCATAAAATAGATAATATACAGCTCAAGCTACAGACCTGTCACTGTGTGTCTCATTACAGTCAATGAAACAATGGATGTGGACGAAGCTCACACAGTAAGCATCAGTGGACCAGACACAACACAGCTGGTTCTTTCTAACCTGAAGTTAGGCAGTCAGTACCAGTTCTACCTGAGTGCTTGCACTGTGGTGGGCTGTGGACCAGCTATCAGTGAAGAAGAGGGCACTGTACGCACAGCACGTGAGTATGAAACGTTGCTTGTAAGTCTGTCGTACTGTACTGAAAAAGTATTAAAACACCTCCAATAGGTCCATGAAGGTGTTTCCTTCCTTGCATTTTGTTGCATGACTCTAGCATTGTTTTACATCCGCCGTCCTTTGATCATCTTTTATTCATGTTCATCATGCCGTCCAGTGTTTGGCTTGTTTGTGGAGGTTTTGTTTGTAGATTATCCCACTAATATAGTGTTTCTTTCATGAAGACACATTTCATGAAGAGTCCACAACATCAGTGGCCACATCAATCAGTATGTATCATTTAGAGAAGTATGTAGCTGATTTAGTTGACATGTAGTTTTAGGTAGTGGATAGTCTCAATTTGTTAACATAGCATTTTCAAAAAGGGATGCATGATATCGGAATCATATTGGTACTGGCAAATGATTGCTAAAAAAAAAATAATATATATATATATATAATGTTATTGCATAGATGTTTAGGTTTAACTGTTATTTCAAATTATGGTTTAATGACATACAAGACTGTGCAAAAGTCAGAGACCACCCATCATTTATTTAATTTCCAGTCAAAATGGGCATTAAGTAGAAGCGTCAGTAAAAAAAAAAGCAGAAAACATATATTTGACAGAAAATTATACACAAGCCTCAGGGACCAAATACAGTATCAACCATTTTTAGTATTCAGTGAGTTCTGTTCTTTCAGTCCCGTTTTCTCTACAGGTTTTCTTGCTCTACTTTTTTCACTCATTTTCCTTTGACTTTTCCCTTCTTTCTGCCAAAAAGACTCTTATTTCTAATCTCCTCTAAATATCTCCTAATCAATATCATGTACTTAATGGTGGTTTTGAGTGGACAATAAAAAAAATGGTCTCTGACTTTTGCACAGTACTGCATTTAGGTTACTGTGAGAGAACAGAACATTTAGTAGATACTGAGCTACTCTGCCAAAATGTCTGCATTTTACTCATTTTACAGCATTTGTAAATGCTCTAATTCTCCATAGGAATATAGTGATATATTCATACCACAGTTCAATCTCAATACTTTTGTGATTTTGTATTCTCATAAAATTTAGAACTAAATTTGAATGAAGAAAAATGAAGACCGTAATCATGTTGTTGCATAACTTACTAACAACATTAGAGCTTGGAGGAAGTACGTGGAATGAATCAATGCACTTACATTAGATGACATGATTAATAGCATGTCACATCCCCACAAAGCACATTGTCACAGATTCAAATTGCAGTATCACAATATCATGTTGCATTTTTACACCCCTAAAGCTAAATTTGACATTGCATAAATGTTTATATCAGCATCCACATCGACAGATGTACATAAAAATATCAGAAATTGAAACTGGCCCACAATCCCCATATCAGTGCATCCCTACTTTCTCAACATGCTTTTTTTTAGCCATTTAATTTATTTTTAAGTTTGATGGTCTCTAGATTAGTTTGCCTTTACTGTATTTTTCTTACATTCTCATTTTATTCTCATGAAGATTCATTTCAAGAAGAATCTACGACGTCGTTTGTCACATCGCCAGAGATCAGTATGTATCAGTATTTGGGTTAATATGCAGTTCAGCCTAGCTGAATACTTGGAAGCTAATAACATCCATTTCTTACCACAACGACCTTCTAAATAAGCTTTTCAATTATTTCATTGATCTCTTATTTTTAAGCCTCACTGTAAGAGTGTAATGCATTACAGCAAGCTCATGAGATCTCTCCCCTCTCTATCCATTTTCTCTCACTAGGTCAGCCATGTTTTCATCCATTTTTTAATTAAATGTGCAAAGTAGATATTTAATCAATAATGAGCAGTTAGAAGGTCTATCTAATATTCAATACAATCCAGTTAAATGCTATTTATCCATATTCTGTGCTCTTTCTAAGCTGATTTTTCTTCACCGGCGTTCACGACCTCCCCTGAGATGAGTATGTACTAGCATTAGTAGTTAATAGCTTTTCTTTTAAAGCCTCAACCAGGATTCTACACAGAGAGGCTGGGTTTGGTGCAGCAACAAGAAGCTTTCAAGTTGCAGTGCTACTGGACTGTCGAAACCTTTGAAGTGTACATAATATGTCCAAAAGTTTGTAGACACTCATCCAATGTTTCTTCTGAAATCAAGGGTATTAATAGGCAGTTTGTCCACCCTTTCTTCCTATGTTGGAACAGTGCTGTGAGGATTTGATTGCCTTTAGCCACAAGAGCATTAGTGAGGTCAACTCGACCTATAGGTACTGGACGATGCCTCATCACTGCAGAGAATGCCATTCCAATGTTACACACTCGGGGGGCTTTATACCACTCTAGGTGATGCTTAGCATTGAGAACGTTGACCTCAAGCTCATGTGCAGCTGCTCCACAGCATCCTATTCTATGGCCAGTTCTTTTCTATGGAGTTTATACAAGCTGTGTATGCTCAATTCCCATATGGATGAAAAATATATCTATATATTTGCTCATATTAAAAATATATGCGCATAATATATGAGCCTGAATAAGAATTTATGTACAGTATACATGCAATGTATGAGATGCTTTAAAATATGTGCAAAATATATTTAAATCTGCCTGTTTTGAATATTTAAATACATGCCAGTAAATGTACTTATGTGGCAATGAATTGAAATATCAGCACATATGTAGATAAATATTTAAAGTGTCAATTTTAAAGAAGGACATATATGCCAAACATATATGGAAAGTAGTGCTGGGCAATATGGGAGAACTGTAATATCACAATGCAAGGTATTTTCACGATACCTTTTTTTCTGACATCTGGTATATTGGAATAGAGAAAGTGCCAAAGCGCCACATTTAAAAAATACTATCAAAAACTATGAATCCAATTACTTGTGTTTAATATTTGACATACTGAGCTGCATTGAATCCAATTAAACAGGACTAATTACGCTCTCTTTGTAATCAAACAAGCAACTGGAAATTGTTAAGTACTGACAATATTCACAATATGCTCATACAAGCCTATTGTGACGTATTGTGACATAATTCATCATGGTAATGATAAATATTGTCATATTGTTTAACCTTAATGTAAATATGTTACAAACTGCACATATTTTGAAAAAGATATGGAAATACATTTCATTTGCATGTGAGCTGAACGCCTGTGTCATCAATCAGCGTACTGAGTAGCCGGGTGCCTGGGTCCTTTTGGACATATAGTGGACAATAAATACATCTAGAATGGTTTCCGGCTAGTGATGGAATGCCTATGACATCAATTTGACCATTCCTGGGTGGGGCTTTAAAACTTCTGTGACCAAAAAATCTATATTTTTTGCTATTATGTGTTATATTATGTGTAGGCCAACATTACAGTAGTGACAGCATGTGGTATTGATAGTGGCAGTGTTACAGCTGTAGAGGCTGTAGTAGTAGTGCACTAGTAGAGTAGTAGTTGTAGAAGTAGCACTAGCAGTAATACATTCTTAAAAATAAAGGTGCCAAAAAGGGTTCTTTGGATCGATGCCGTAGAACAAATAACGTATTTTTTTGATTCCCTAAAAGACTTTATAATGGATGCTTCTTTAAAGATTAATGACCGCCCCTCGTATAACTCCACTCCTAGTATAACTGTAAAAAATGCTCAGAAGAGGGAGGGACATTTTGCATCATTTGGGAGGGGAAGAAGACGGACACTATGATGCAAAAAAGTAAACCAAGAAAGTAACAGTGCTCTTCTACTGTCACCTTCACAATGATTCAAACTTAGCCTTTTAGCATAATGGCAGAAATGCTGATGAAATAAACGCATGCCTTTATAAAATACTTTATCTTTCTTATACAGTCAGGTCATTTAGGTGAAGTTAAATGATGAAGATAAACTGAAAATGCAGACGTTCAGCTTTCCTCATTCTTAGGGACTCAAAAGTAATGTGAGAAACTTATCATCATAAATTAAATTGTGATTTTTAACTTGGTTTTAAAACCTTTGCAGTCAACGACTGCCTAAAGACACTGCGTTTTCCTCTGGGGATGCTCTGAGAGGCCTTTGCTGCAGCTGTCTTCAGCTGCTATATGTTCTTGGGGCATGATAGCTTCAGTTTTGCTTTCAATAAGTGTAATGCCTGCTTGATTGGACTGGTCAGGTGATGGACATGGCCATATGCTGTGGTAGGCAACTAAGATAACAATAACTTTGTCTGTGTCTTAATATATAAATGGACCTGACTGGAGTCTCAGCACGCAGACAGAGACGAAAACAGAGAAGGATGACTGATGTTATGTTGAAGTGTTGAGGTCCTTTGCTATTACAAAGCACTATATTTCAGTTTTTATTGAGAATATCGGTTATAAAGCGTAATTAGAACCATTTTTATAAATGTCAAATCTACTGTTAGTATAAAGAAGCTTAGTAAAATGAAACCACCACATAATATAAAGGTTCTATACCAATTTAGTTTTCCTTACACCTCCACATCCAAGCCAAGAACCATTTAGAAACCTTTATTTTTGAGACTGTAGGAGCGGTAGCAGCTGTAATCGTGGTATGAATGGTGGTGGTAACAGCAGTAGTAGCGATTGTTGTTGTATTACTTACTCAAAGAAGAACTGGAACTGGCTTTTATGTATTATTCAACAGAGGAGACCATATTGACCAGTAATGTTTGAGTTAGCTGATAGTGTCTTTGCTTGATCTGCCTTCAAAAGATGCTAAAGCATTGTCCCCGTGCTTCTTTTTAAAGAGCACACAGAAAAACAGCAGCATGCTTAAAGCTGCAGTCAGGAACTGGCAGGCCAATTTTTGGCATTGCAGCAACTCGCTTTGTTGGCTTTCAAATAACAACAGCACACCCACTAAAATACCCACTAATATTGTTGGCTGCTGACAGAAACACATTGTTTAAGGCTCATGCTCGCTGAAAAGAGGGGCTGCCGAAGCGCGGGTGAGCAAAGGCAAAACAAAGCATTGTGCGTGATGATTCGAGACTGATGGCTCATGGTTTCTTGAATCCGGATGACACACATGGATATTGCATTTTGGATGCTGACAACGAGATGTCAGCTCGCCAGGCAACATCAAGACGACTGACAAATCCTCCTCTACTGTAGTCTAACCTACTGTGATCTGCATGTGGTATGAAATCCTGTCTCTCTGTCTTGCAGGGCAGCCTTTCTCTTTTACTTCATCCTACACTGTCATTGCTACTGACAACCCCACCATTTCCCCCATAGGTATCTACCATGGTGCACCATCATTTTCTCAAGGCTTTATTTTTTGAAATCTCATGTTTCACATGATATCTGTAGCTTTAGGAATGTAGTACATGCTTTGGTAAAGCTGCACTATGTAAGATTTTTTTGTTACAATTGTGCCCGGTTTGGATTTCACAGGTTTTTCAGACCACGTTATACGTTTTTATGCATTAACATTAGCAGCACACAATCAAAACGAAGGTCCAGCTTGATTTTTAGGTTTTACATTTACAGCATTTGGTGGACACTCTCAGCCGGAGTGGCTTACAGTCTGGACGAAGTACACAAAACATGTACTTGAGTTAAAGTAGAGATACCCAAGGTAAAATATTACTCCAGTAAAAGTAGAAGTTCCTCCCTTTAGACCTCCACTTGAGGAAAAGTACAAAAGTATTTGCCGTCAAATGTCCTTAAGTGTCCAAAGTAAAAGTACTAAAAGATTAATTATGACTCTGATGTCCTATTATCATTTTATAACAAGACTCTGCTTCATTAACTCATTTTAGGTGAAAATACTCCAGTGTCTCTCTTGGTAAACCAGTCTTTTAATAGAATGTCATTAATTAGTGACGCTGATGTCTATTAAAATGATCATAAGCACAAAACACTGAAGGTAAACAGTTTCCATCAGGTAGAACTGAGTGGCTCTGAAATCACTTCTTACAAACAAGCAAAGTTTCAGTTTAAGATTTATTTGAACTTAGTTACAAGTTTAAGTTTAATAAAAACTTTCAACTCAGATTCACAAATGAGTTTCCTTTACTAAACTGCATCTGTAGGTCTCTGTTCATAAACATAAACTAGCCAAAACTAATTTACTATAAAATGAAATATTGTTTGTATAAATTCAGAATAAAGACACGTCAGTCTCAACTGCATATGAGTACATATTTCTATATTGTGGTCTGTTTACACAAAGTTAGGTTAGTTCATCATTTATGTTGAATAGACTCTCCCAAAATTTTACGCTGCTGCACTGACGTTGAACCGTGTGCTGCACTGGGTCGGTATGACCAACAGGTCAAAACAAGCTCAAAACAAAGTGACCGCTGTGCCCTGATTGGTGTTGTTGCTTCGCGCTTCTTTCGTTTTGACATGTTACGTTTTTATACACACATAAACCAAAAGGAACGGCAGATTTCTCATAATGTAGTGGAGTAAAAAGTGAGATATTTGACTTTGAAATGTAGTGGAGTGAAAGTAAAAAGTCACCCAAACTGGAAATACTTAAGTACAGTAATGAGTGAATAGTCTTTCAACACACTCACAATCAGCAGTTTCATCCACATGAGAAAGGGGTTCGAAGCACAATCGATGTTCTGCACAGTACGTGTAATTACACATTTCTACCAGAGAGGTCTCCAAATCCCCAAATCTTACATAGTATAGCTTTAAATAATTACTATTACACATAATCTCCTCTAGATCTTCTCAACTCCTTTATCTTCAGGGCAATGCTGGGTCTCTTGCCTTAACTAAAGTGTCTTGGTGCTTGTCTGTCTCTTTTTCTGTCTTTCTTTTGGTCTCTCTCTCTCTCAGCACTGTTCAACATAAGCACCACTGTTAGCCACAGCTTTGCAAAAATCAGCTGGACAGCAAGAGGAAGACAGTCAGACTCAGAAATCTATGTTGCAATTATGGACCACAGTAAGAAACTCCTGCTCTGCTTGATTGACTAATGATAGACTGATAATAGCAGTGGTTAACTGAGTAGGAAGGCCTGGGCTTGGGCACTGTCAGATTAAAAAAGGCTTTAGTGGTGTAAATCTCAGACTTCACTATGATTTGATTATGATCCTCATAACAATTCATCATTAAATCTCAGACTGCACCACGTTTTTTTTTGCACCACATGTTTAATTCAATGTGATAACACATCTCACACTAGTTTGGCAACCAGTGAGATCCTAATGAAGTGGCTTCACTTCATGCCTGAACTATTGATGTGTTGAAAATATGTCACAGATATATGATATATAATACAAGCCCATTTCCAAAAAAAGGGATGCTGTGCAAAATGTAAATAAAAATAAAATTCAATGATGTGCAAATAATTTAAATGCAAAATTTAATTAAAAATAAGACAAAGACAACAAATCAAATGTTGAAACTGAGAAATTGTATTGTTTTTTGAAAAATATATGCCCATTTTGAATTTGATGCCAACAAAATAGTTCCAAAAATAGCTATTCTTGAATTGTTGCACTATTTGATCATGCAGTCTTTCACAGAGTGGTCAACCCCTCCTCATCTTTACTTCTGAGAGACTCCGCCTCTCTGAGATGCTCTTTTATACCCGATCATGTTACTGACCTGTTGCCAATTAACCACCAGGTGTTTTTTTAGCATTACACAACTTCACCAGCCTTTTGTTGCCCCCGTCCCAACTTTTTTGGAACGTGTTGCTGGTATCAGATTCAAAATGGGCAAATATTTTTCAAAAAATGATAAAGTTTCTCAGTTTCAACGTTTTATATGCTGTCTTTGAAGCATTTTCAATGAAATATACGGTTTGAATGATTTGCCCAGCATTGCAATTAAACCTTTTTTGGAAATGGAGTTGTATAATATGATATCTATCATGAATTAACATATATTAATTTCTACTCCCAGTTTGTTATTACTACAGTGGTGCCATTTTGAATGTAAGAAATCACCATAAGAACATAAGATCTTTGATTTGATTGAACTCACAGATTGTGATAATATTGAATATTGGCCCAAGCCTAGTAACTCTTAACTAATAGAGTCATATACACTACTATTGAAAAGTTTTGAATCGCTTGTCCAATTAAATGATCAATTTTTCAAAATTCTGCAGATTTAAGTTGTTAAGATGTAAATAAAAAGTCATTCAGAGTGGTTTGATGCAAAACACTCCATTCGAGAGAAACTTACTGTTCGCAGTGGTGGTGATAGGAACCAGACGTCTGGTCTGCTTTTAGTGTCTCTAAAAGCTACTTTACCGACAGCTACTACATTAAATGGTATCAAATACATTGCAATATGCAGGAAACATTATTTTATGATACCTTTGAGATAAAGTTTTGGTCTAAAGTTTTTAAAAAGCCATTCATGATAGAGGTGCATGCATTGCATCATAAGGCAAAATCACTGGAGGTTAGGGAACCAGCCTTGTGACCGGAAGGTTGCCGGTTCGATCCCCTGAGCCGACAGTATGTGACTGACGTGCCCTTGAGCAAGACACCTGACCCCCAACTGCTCCCTGGGCGCCGTGGATAGGGCTACCCACCGCTCCGGGCAAGTGTGCTTACTGCCCCCTAGTGTGTGTGCTTACTAGTGTGTATGTGGTGGTCAAAATGCAGAGGTGAAATTTCCCCATTGTGGGACTAATAAGGGTCACTTAACTAAACTTAACTTCACTGATGCTCATCCACAGACATTTTGGGGGGGCAGGGGCCCAAAGGGGAAAGGGGCAACTTAAACATGATTTAAACTTAATTAAAATTACTGTGTATTGCAGTCACTCTTATCAAGAGTGACAGTGTAATCAGATATAACTAAACATAGTGCTCAAAAGTATTCCAAAGGCAGCTAAAAGCTCAAACCTATGCAGGTTTTCTGTGTAAATACTGTGCTTTGCATTTTGGAACTGTCAGTTAATGTTAGTTTACTTCAGCAATAAAATCTGGAAGCTTAATATTAGCAATAGTTCGATTCATAGCTACTCAAACTTCATACAGCAGCAGACGAGAATAAAAATCTTACTGTCAGATCAGCTGCTTTGGAATCTGGTGATATGGAAAAATCAAAAAATCAAGATATCTTTGGGAAAACAGTGCAGATTTTAGTTTGGATCTGCCAATAAAAATAAAATACTTTCTAAAATTATTGTGATTTCTTGAAGAAATTGGTTGAGGATATCTCTTCATACCCTCCCTTCTTCAAAACAAAGTAAACATCTTCAAATCTACACTATTTATGTAACATAGTTATCATTCAAAACAGTGAATTTTGACAAAAAGCGACAACTTTAATGCAATTTTAATGTAATCATGCAGATAATCACCTAGTTTTTATGATGTACCTGTAATCTAAATACTGCCCTGCCCACTACACCATTAATTCACTAGATATCAGTCAGTTATAGCTCTATTTAAGAGCCTCTCAGATTCTCCTATAAATCCCTGTTTTTTACAATACTAATAACTGTTGTATCAAATTATAAACATTGCTAATTTCTGACCCTATGTGTTGTGGTTGTTCAGAATAACCACAGTATGGAATGTAGCACTTTCCTAAAAACATTACAGTGTTTTATTGGTGGAATCTCCGTTGTTGTGGTGATGCCAGACAGAGTTAATGAGGAGAACCACAGGCAGTGGTACTGCACCAGAGGGGGCGCTGAATTCCACAGAACCCAAGAACTCTGTTCCTGAGGTGAGGCTGAGCCTCATCTTACTGAAACTGACCTTGAAGAATGACGGAGCCAGAACTATTATACAGACCAACCAAGAGGGCAGTTGTACAGTTTGAGGGCAAAGGCAGGGGCTCACATGCCCCCTGGGGTCTATCTGTGCTCATTTTGGGTAGTAAATAAAATGGTTATATTTGCATGGGTATGTTTGCGTTGTAGTCAATGCACCCCTGGTTCCTATCACAGCCACTATACAGACGTTTTTATTTTGTGAACCATTTCAAATTAAACCACTGTAAATGTTAGCATTTATATATATATATATATATATATATATATATATATATATATATATATATATATATATATATATATATTTGGTATATATCACTGTTGTCGGAACAAAACCTTGTATCTCCAAAATAGTAACTTTACAGGAGAAGGAAAAAACCTACTTTACTTTTAATGTAAGTCAATGGAACCAGACTTTTTTCCACGTCATTTTGGGTCGTTTCTTTTGGTCCGTTCTTTATGAAATTTACACACAACGTAAAGGGCAGCAGGTATCTCATATTAAAAATTGTGATATTTCAAATTGTGGCAAAAACTGAAAAGCAACAAAAATGGAGATACAAAGTTTTCTTCCGACAGCAGCGATATATAGTTACATACACGATCATGTATGGAATGTAGTTTTTAAACATTATAAACTAGACAACAGAAATTACTTTTATCCAACATTTCTGACAAATTTATTATTCGTTAGGAACGAATTATTGTTTTGAAAACAGCAAAAGGCTATTAAATAACAAAGAAAATACTTTTATTATTGTTTACCACAAAATTTGACCAACATGTTTGTAATACAAGGCATTTTCAGTATTAATTTGATTCTAACTTTATTTCTGTACAGCTCCTCAGTCAAATTGCAATCATTTGCAGCTCTTTTGATCATTCTGGGTGCATCTGATGTTAAACATACAATCCCAAACTTTTGAACAGTAGTGTGTACTGCAGTTTTCTTTGCATGTGTAATCACTTAGCATGACGGTAGTGGGTACTGCACTGCGCTTTCTGGTGAAGGGCTAACACTTTCTGGTTGCGGACCTCCTGTAGGTGATGGTATCTGGAGGATTTCTGAAGCTGTAAACACGTCTAAGTCTTTCCATGTGATTGAGGGACTGGAGCCAGAGACTGTGTACACAGTTCGACTGCTGGCTACCCACTGGCCTGATAACTCTAGTCTTTTTGAGGAGGTTTTCAAGACAAGAGGGAAAGGTGAGAGGGTGGAGAGTCTGTTTGGAAGAACACCACCGGAGGTAGAGCTAGACGCTTTAGCCATAGCTGTAAATTAGCTTCCAATTTTAGGTTTGCATGCATGAACACGAGGCACTGAGAAAATCCAGTCATGCTTTATTTTGACGGTCCTCTGCAGCTTGTCTGCAAACGCTGAAATTGTTAAAAACTAGTGGAAGTCAGTTGAGAATCAACTTCTACTAGTTTTTAATAATTTCAGCATTTGATTAAGATTAGATTCAAGCTCGTCGGATTATGTTTAGCTTTTGAACTAAGGTTTTGGTTAGAATGAGATATTTCCTTGAATATACACTGATCGGGCATAACATTATGACCACCTCCTTGTTTCTACGCTCATTGTCCATTTTATCAGCTCCACTTACTATATAGGTGCACTTTGTAGTTCTACAGTTACAGTTGCATACTTTGTTAGCCCCCTTTTACCCTGTTCTTCAGTGGTCAGGACCCCCATGGACCCTCACAGAGCAGGTACTATTTGGGTGGTGGATCATTCTCAGCACTGCAGTAACACTGACGTGGTGGTGGTGTGTTAGTGTGTGTTGTGCTGGTCTGAGTGGATCAGACACAGCAGTGCTGCTGGAGTTTTTAAACACCTCAGTGTCACTGCTGGACTGAGAATAGTCCACCAACCAAAAATATCCAGCCAACAGCGTCCTGTGGGCAGCGTCCTGTGACCACTGATGAAGGACTAGAGGATGACTAACACAAACTGTGCAGCAGCAGATGAGCAATCGTCTCTGACTTTACATCTATAAGGTGGACTGACAAGGTAGGAGTGTCTAATAGAGTGGACAGTGAGTGGGCACAGTGTTTAAAAACTCCAGCAGCACTGCTGTGTCTGATCTACTCGTACCAGCACAACACACTAACACACACCACCACGTCACTGCAGTGCTGAGAATGATCCACCACCCAAATAGGACCTGCTCTGTGAGGGTCCATGGGGGTCCTGACCACTGAAGAACAGGGTAAAAGGGGGCTAACAAAGTATGCAACTGTAACTGTAGAACTACAAAGTGCACCTATATAGTAAGTGGAGCTGATAAAATGGACAATGAGTATAGAAACAAGGAGGTGGTCATAATGTTATGCCTGATCGGTGTAAGTTAAAGTAAGCCTCTATAGTGTATCTAGAATGGACCATCCAAATACAGTGTTCATGTAAAATGTAACCCCCTTAAAGGGCCCACATATTGGTAAAGTGTTAAAACATACTGCTCTCAGTCTATATACGGAAACTAATCTGCAAAAACATCCTATTTTGAGTTCATAAATCAACGCGTTCAGCGCGTTTTGGTCAAGTTGCATGTTTCTTGATGACATGATTCGTGAAGTGAGAATAAGTTAACACGTCCTCTACAGAGAACACACTTCTGCACATTTAATCTGCACGTTTTTCATTTACTGCATGTAACATATTGGGAGGAAAAAAAATGGCATGTGAAAAAGTGAGGGCACATTTGATATGTCATGTTTTATATGTTTCCAATCTGTTTAAATATAGCAAATAAAAAAATGTCATATTTAAGTTTGTTGACAGTGGAAGATGTGTTAATATCCCTTAAAAAATGAATAAAACATATTCTTTCACTACAGGTATTCAGACTTTCGCATGTCATTGTATACCTGCCTAATCAGTCGGCAGCAGTTTAGCCCCACCCATTCACACTGACTTTATAGGTAGTGTTTATAAGTAGCCTGAATTGCTTTTCGAGCAAGGCACAATACATGGTAGCCAATCAGAGCATGTATAGTTTACATATCCTAAGTGCAGTAATATGATAAGGGGTAAAGAGAAGTTGTAAAAATTCAAGGAAAAATTGAATTAGGGCTACTTTTGCTACATAAACACATGCAAAAGTGGACTTTAGAGCTAAAAATTGACATAAAAGGGCAATGAAGGATATGTGCCTTGTGAGTTTTGGGGTAAGTCCACATTTTTAGGCTTTAGGCCGAGTCTTTACAAAGTCATAAAAATGAGGAATTGAAGCCAGGACCCACCAGCAGGTCCACGGTGTTTAAGTGGTCAATCCATTAGCCTGACAAAACATTCCAAAGCCTCGAGAGATGCACTCTCAAGCCACAAGACCACTGCTGACAGCTAATGCTTTGTGTTCTCGCAGGTATGGCAGGTGTGTATGAAAGCATTTCATCCAGCGGCTGGTTTGTGGGTATGATGTGTGCTGTGGCCTTGCTCACCCTGGCGGTTCTCATCGCATGCTTCGTGACCAGGAACAAAGGCGGAAAGTATGCAGGTACGGACAAGTTGATTGCAGAGGTCACTTTGGCCTCCCAGGGGGGCCGAATCACAGTGCCGTTTGCGGCTGAGGTGAGTGAATGCTGGTCGTCTCTCAGTGTCACGGCGTCAAGGCCTCCGTGACTTTTTCCCTGGCTGGTGCTCCACCCGCTGTGCGCGTTACCAGGAGTGTCAAACAGTCCGAATGAGATCACTCAGCTTTGTTCTTGTGGTCACCAGCACAGCCTGCCTGAGGCTCCTGCTGGGCTTTCTGATTCTCATCTCATGCACACGTACACATACCACACCACACATACACAGGGTTTTGTCCCATATGTATTATATGTATTTTATGTAGTAATAATAATAATAATAATAATAACGATAATAATAATAATAATAATAATAATAATATATGTCGGATCAAAACCTCGTATCTCCAAATAGTAACTAGTAACTTTACAAAAGAAAGAAAAACATACTTCATACTTTACTTTTAATGTAAGTCAATGGAACCAGACTTTTTTCACTTCATTTTAGTCCGTTTCTTTTGGTCCATTCATCATCAAATTTACACACAATGTAAAGTACAACAGGCATTTTCAAACCATGTCAAAAACTAAGAAACAACAAAAATGGAATTACAAGGTTTTGTTCTGACAGCAGCGATACATATATGTATATATATATATATATATATATATATATATATATATATATATATATATATATATATATATATATAATAGATATAAAAAAGTCTCGTTACAGTGACTTACATTAAAGGTAAACTATGTATTTTCCTTCCCCTGTAAAATTATATATATCTACATTTAATATTTTGCAGATTTTCCAAGTGATAAGTTGATTATCACATCCTCTACAGGGAACTCACTTAAATATGACATTTTTTATGTTTAATTCAATGTAAAATTACTATTTTATGATGAGTTTAACATATTTGAAATGAATAAATCATAAAATATATTAAAAAAAAAAAACAGCCGACAGTCTGTGACTGAAGTGTCCTTGAGCAAGGCACCTAACCCCCAACTGCTCCCCGGGTGCTGTGGATAGGGCTGCCCACCGCTCTGGGCAAGTGTGCTCACTGCCCCCTAGTGTGTGTGTTCACTAGTGTGTATGTGGTGTTTCACGGATGGGTCAAAATGCAAAGGTGTGTGTGTGTTAAATTCAGCAAATAACAGCAACTGTGCATTAAAATGTGCAGAAATGTGTTCTTTTCACACAAGACATGCATTTTGATCACAGGCACCCAAATGGCTGCATACAAACACATATGATCCATATGTATTATACCGTATTATATACAGCACTAGTACTGTGCAGAAGTTTTAGGCACATGAGAATGTCAGAATAATAGAATACAAAAGCTGAAAAAACATTACAATGAAATATTACAATAAATACAGATAACATTAATACAGTAAGTAGTGGTTTTATGTATTGTGAATTTGTATTATGTGAATTTCACTGTTGCCTTTACATTGTGTGTTCATTTCATAATGAATGGACCAAAAAAAAAGTCTGGTTCCATAGACTTACATTAAAAGTAGAGTATGTTTTTTTCTTCTCCTGTAAAGTTACCATTTTGGAGATACGAGGTTTTCTGCCCACAACAGCGATATGTTGTCTGCCAGAACAAAACATTCTCAGCTTTTAATATTAATTAATGTAAAGTGTTTTTGTCAAAGTAATTTTGGACCCGTTCTATTGATCTGTTCATACTCAATATAAAATGTCAAATTATTTAGAAAATTACTACAATTACAATAATAATTTAAATGGAGATATGACATTTTGATATGACAGTAACAGTATATAACTACTTAAACAATATATTTCATGTCCTACATAACTAAATCTACTTATACACAATATTCCCTTCATGTGTTATGTATTTATAAGTGTAATAGTAATTTTCTAAGCCTAATCCTAACTTTAATCTCTGTAAAGAAAAAAAAAGTTTTGCCCTTTTAGTTTAACAAAAGGAAACATTCTGTTTTTGTATAGAAGCCTTTTACAGTAGATTACCTTTCGCTGTTGTCGGAACAAAACCTCATATCTCCATTTTTGTCGTTTTTAAGTTTTTGTCATAATTTGAAAATGCCTGTTGTCCTTTACATTGTATGTAAATTTCATGATGAATGGACTAAAAGAAATTATCTAAAATGTCTTGGAAAAACATCTGGTTCCATTGACTTACATTAAAAGTAAAGTAGGTTTGTTCCTTCTCCTGTAAAGTTACCATTTTGGAGATACAAGGTTTTCTGCCCACAGCAGTGCTTTATTCCCTCTGATTTCCCTGCAAAGTCAGAGCGTTATTGTGCTGAAAACGTATGAAAACAAACTGACGCACACAGACACCGCCCAGTTGCCTGACTGCCTGCAGGAGCTGTTGACACAAAACGCTGAATATTTCATCACCTCTGCATTTCTCTTTCCTACCCATCTGTGACTTTTCATGAAACTCATCTTTTGTCTCATTTGAAGCTCGTTACTTTTTAATCATATTTACCCGAGCTGTTTGAAATAGGAAAATATGCACGGGGACGTAATTCGAATGTTTGAAGTGCCGAGGATGAGAGCTCTGCTTCGTGATATTATTAGCTCTGAATGCTCCCAGCTAAGGCAAAATAGGCATGCAATTCACAGTTATTTACCTGCCTTAAATCTCTAAAGCTTCAAAATAATACAGCCTATTTTCTAAATTTCATTTTAATAGCCTTGATCACACTGTGACTGATGTTATTTTAGCAGTAAACCCATAAAAACTTGTACGGTGTAAGCCTGTTATTACAATTACTGACAATTTTATGCCATTCTTAGTTATTATGTGTTATGAATAGGGAAGCATTGCACTGTATGGTTACTGTGAACAGTGTGGCAGCTTTGTAGTGCGACTGTGCTTTATAGGTTGCAGGACGTGGATCTTGCTTTAAGGTTTAAAGGTTAAAGAAATATTATGTACTATTTTAACAAAACTTTCAACAGTTATTTACATGTGTATTTATTTTGCTGTGATTAATGCAGTGGCTGGAATTGTTAAAGGATCAGTCTTCATTCATATTCCATGAAGCCCCTGCGGAATACTGTATGCATTAATATGGAAGGTAACTTGGGGAAGGAAGCCCCCCCAGAGTAATATTTCCTCCCACCTTATTTTTACTCCTGATGAAGTGATGGGGTCAAATTTAATCTTGACACATTTACCGAATGTCTAATTTATTCTGAAATGTCATCCGGATCACTGCGTTCCTTGGACTTCTTGCTTTTTACGGTCAGGTTTGTCATTGAATAATAATGATCTATGTATTTATACAAAGTTATAAGATTAAATATATTTATTTTATGAACATATTTAATACATTTATACAAAGTATCTAGAATAATTGTTAATATATATATGGTTATGTAGGGTTCTAGAGAGAACAGTACATTTTGAGAGGTGCAGGTGTAGCTGCATCGATCATTAGCTAGAATCATTCAAACTTGCCCAGTAAATATTGTCTGTTGAGCACTGTTGTTTCGTTTAATTGTTGTTGTTATGAAAGTGGCCACAACAACAAAAACAACAATAGTAATAATAATAATAATACTCTGAGCTTTACTGTCTTTTGTTATAACATATTAAAATTAAGTGGAATCATTAAGACAAATTCAGTTTCATTATGTGTTGTCCAAAATTTCTAGACAAGATTTGTTTGGGGGGGGGGGCGTTACCCCAGGTAGGGGGGTGTCTTACCCCACTTTTATTTTATTTTTTATTTTTTAATGAAAGCAAGTGCTTTTATATCCATAAAACAAACTTGAATGCTGTCCCAGTTTATTTCCTCTAACTGTGTGCAGGTTTATGCATCAACATGCATACATGCTAAACTCATGCACAGATATGATTCAGCTTTACAGTAAATGGATGCTCTTTTTAAGGGCTGCGTTTCTCCCCATTTTCCCCTACATTTGTCATATATATCTATGAATGCATGTACACTAGCATTCAAAAGTTTGGAATCACTTCTCATATTAATACTGGTGTTGTTTCATTTAATAATGCTATAGATTTAAATACCATAAGCTTGACCTCAGAGGATGTTTTACTCAATATTTCAAGCTTTTGGGCAACACCAAGGAGTCACCATGAGGCACTCTGAATGTTAACTCCATTATAACTTCATTCTCAAAGTTTTACAGCTTTTTCAGTAACTATGGAATCATCTAAAGCTCTGTTTATCATTCTGGTCACATCTAACATTTCTTTCTTTTTATTAATTATTTGAAATCTATTAAACTGTAGCGTAGAAGCATCTTAATAGAATAATATTCTGCATGTATCCTCAACAAATTGGTTTCACATTGTTTTAAAAAGTAGTGTTTATGTATATACAGTATATTTAAACAGTTTATAGACTTCTAGAATTTAAACTTTAAGCGTGCTATGACTTTTTAGTAATTTTTGAAATTGGGTGAAGTTTGCAAAGGTAGTTTTTTTTCTTTTTTCTTTTCTTTCTTGATTAGCATTCGAATACTGTACATCGCTGTTATTGGAACAAAACCTTGTATCTCCATTTTTGTTGTTTTTTCAGTTTTTGACATAATTTGAAAATGCCTGTGTGTAAATTTCATGATGAATGGACCAAAAGAAACAGCTCAAAATTACTTGGAGAAAAGTCTGGTTCCATTGACTTCCATTAAAAGTGTTGTGGGTTTTTTCCTCCTCCTGTAAAGTTACCATTTTGGAGATACGAGGTTTTGTTCCAACAGCAGTGATATACAAGTAGGCCAATGTATGTAAAATGCCCAAATTCAGAATCCTACATAATAATCATACATAACTACTATTATTTTATAGAAAATAATGCTTTGTGGATCTAATAGTCAGATGCAAACAGCATCACAGCATTTTCCTCACCAGCCCTCTACACTCTGAGGTTAAAAGTGCCCCTAATCTGTTTGTAAAACTGTTGAAAGTTTCTAAGTTTGTTCTGCCTCTGGTGCTGTCAGCGGTACGACCTCTTACACATCCTGAGCTGAGAGGAGCGCCTGCTTTTCTCCGAGTCCCGCTCGGTGTTTCAGTGGGAAATACAGGCCTTTGCTTACTTCAAAGTTTGTACACAAAACACAGCTTATCTTCAAGGCAGTCAGTGTCCTTGAGAAGCTCTTACAAAAGCAAAGCAGAAAGGACACTCCGAGATCTCCTCTGCCTCTTTTCATTCTGCGCTTCAAACTGCTGGATTTCTTTTTGCCCAGCTGCTCCGTTTCCTCTGTAACATTGCATGAATATAAATCAAAGAATAACACCAGCCTCTCAATCGTCAAATGATATCAAGGTGAAATTTTTAAGAGCCGGGTTCTCCTAAAAAAAACGTGCTAAGAAAAGCAGTTCACTTCACGAGATGAGTAACGTTTGATGGTTTCATTTTATGAAAGCAGTTTTCATTGATTGTTCGGGTTCTTTGTCCGACAGTGAAAGAAAAGGAAGACGTTCGGACGGATCTGGAGGCTCATTGTGTCCAGGAAGAGACTTCCTGTGAATATAGGTAAGCAGTCCTCACTACTGTTGACAGATGCTAACCAGTGGTGTAACTGCCAGCAGTGTGGGTTCTAATGGGTGGCTACACTCGTACTAAACTGTCACTAAGGGTCTGTTTTCAGGCCTTTTACTTACGGATCATAATTGGACCATTTTCTATTGCAGTTATATATTTTTAAGTTGCTTTGGCTCCACAAATGTCTTGATTCCATGATTTTTATTTTATTTTTCTATTTTAAAATGTCAGGCTATTGTTATACCCTCAGAAATAAAGGTACTAAACTGTCACTGGGTCAGTTCCCCTCTCGTCACTGGGGTGGGACCCTCAAGGGAACATCTCAGTACCTTTAGTCAGGGAACATAACTGAACCATAATCCACTGAATGATATGTTCTAAGCTGTACTGACTCCACACACCCCGTCTCGTCTCCAGGCTTTTATTTTACTGTTCTGTTTAAAACATTTGGTTATGAAAAGGTACAAATATGAACTTTTCACCTGGAAAAACTTATTTATGGTTCACAATCAGACCTTAAAACCACTGTTGGAGCTTTGAGGGAACATTTACATTGTTTGTACCTTGATAAACGAGAAATGTACCTGAACAGAACCTTTATTCTAACAGTGTATTGTAGTCAAGGCCACCAGAGGTGAGTCTGAGCCAAAACCAAGACTTTGTAGTAGTGGAGGCAGATATTTTGTAATTTTATGTGATTTTTTGTAAGATCTAAGGTTTAATAATACATAGTCTATTATATTATAGTCTTAGTCCTACTCTGCGTTGTAACTTGTGAAAGCAAATGATGGTGCAGTTACTTTCTGTCTCTTCTTCTCTAAAACTTATTCAGAATCACCACCTAAAGCTACCTGAATATAAACCAAACAACATATTCATTTTTATTATTAAAAGAAAACAGTAATAATAACATTCTGGTCTGCTCTCAGGGAATATTGGAATTATGGAACCAATGAACATCAACAAACAATTCCCTGTTAAGCCGCATGAAAGGGATCAGCCAGACCCTCAACCAGCACCTTTCAGATTTAATTTAATCATGTAGAGAAGGGACTGTTTTATTCAGTTTGAAGATGTTGTTGATGTTCAAAAATGAAAAATTTTGTTTCCAGTCACCTCAGACGGGGCACTATGAGACTGTACTCGAGTACTACAATGCCAGTTGTACCTTGAAGGGTATATTTACCTTGTTTGTACCTGGTAAACAAAATTGCACCTGCACAGTACCCTTTTTCTGACAGTGTACGACAACGTAATAATATACGACAAACATTAGCCTTCATTACACACTGTTAGAAATAAAGGTTCTGTTCAGGTACATTTTTCATCATCAAGGTACAAACAGTGTAAATGTTCCCTCAAAGGTACAACAGTGGTTTAAGGTCTGATTGTGAGCCTTAAATAAGTTTTTCCAGGTGAAAAGTTTTTGTACCTTTTCATAACCGAATGTTTTAAAACAGAACAGTAAAATAAAAGCCTGGAGACGAGACGGGGTGTGTGGAGTCAGTACAGCTTAGAACATATCATTTCAGTGGATTATGGTTCAGTGATGTTCCCTGACTAAAGGTACTGAGATGAACCCTTGAGGGTCCCACCCCAGTGACGAGAGGGGCACTGACCCAGAGACAGTTTAGTACCTTTATTTCTGAGAGTGCAGTCGTCATTCTTTTTTTTTATTCATTCAAGGTACTTTTTTCGCACGGGGACCAATAAGATCCTAGTTACACCACTGACGCTAGCATGAGGCTTTCATTTAAGCCAGTGTTCATAACTCTGTATCTCTCTCTCTCGAACCCTACATGCGTGACGTTTATTCGGATCCACACAGAGATCGTTGCTCACGGCCCTTTCTGAGCTGACTAACCGGTTCACGCAGGTAGTGGAGCAACATGTCGTGCGAATCCATGGACGTGTTTGTGTGTGTGTGCTGTAGATACTCTGTTACAGTCCGTCTGTGTAGTGAGAGTAGTGCTGTAGAACACTTTTGCTTGAAGCTCAGTACAGTACTGCATAATCAATCAAAGCCATTCGTAACCATTTCTATTATCTCTAGAGTAGTTAGTCAAAAAAGTAAGCCTTTACAAACTAATTTAAATGAATACAAATTAAACCATTACAAAATAATTAATTACATCTCTCAAACTGTAATGGGATTCCATTACCCCAATTCCAAAAAAGTTGGGACAGTATATGAAATAATAATAAAAACAGAAAGCAGTGGTTAGTACATTTTATTTGACCTGTTTTACATTGAAAACAGTACAAAAACTCAATATTTAATATTTTACCTTATGAACTTTTTGTAAATATATGCTCATTCCAAACATGATGCCTGCAACATGTTCCAAAAAAGTCGGGACAGGAGCATGTTTACCACTGTGTTACTTCACCTTTCCTTTGAGCAGCTTTTAACAGGCAGTTAAAGTCTGAAAATCAGTATGTAACATTAAGAATTGTCACTAATGAAACAGATTTTCTGCAGTTAAGTAAAATTTGTTTCACTAGTGACAATTCTCAATGTTACACACTGATCTAACTGCTCACCATGGTTTTGAAGTAAACGTGTCAAAGTCTGAAAACCAATGTAACATGAAGACCTGTCACTAGTGAAACACAAATATTCTGCAATTAAGTACATTTTTTCATGTTTTAATCAAAAAATATTGTGATTTTATGTGTGGACAACTGTACAAAGCTGCGTTTGCTAGTCATGTCATGGCTAGCGTTTTGGAATTATGCTCAAAATTAGTTAAAATTGTTACTGTCGAACATTTGGTAAAGTTTCAATAGTGTTATGATTGATAGTGTAATGATTTCTTTTAGTGAAATTAACATAATTAATGTATCGGGTCACTCAACCAAAAGGATTTTAGTTCAAGTCATTCAAAGATCTCTGACTGAACTGAATTCGGTTGAATAGTCCTTACATGCAGCAGTGCTAGACTGGAGCTGTTTTTCTTCGCATAGTATAAATAAACATTCTTATTAATCTGTTTTTATGTTACAATTGCCTCAAAATATAATAAAATTAATAATAAAACTGCTAGAATTGGTGGTACAATCGCAATAATGCTCTCAAGTTTCTGTTATACCATGTTATATTAGCACTTGTGTGCTGGGTTTTACGACCACAGCTCACCACTTACCACTTCCTCTCATATATTACTGCATATTTATAAGAATTTAAACTGTAAAGCTTTGTACGACTTCAAAAGAGGAGAAAGTAATCAGATTACTATCACACGCTGTTTTGTACTCAGAGACCCCCAGCTAGACATTCTGTCTGTATAACAAAGATGATGATTCAACTGCCATCAGTTGCTAACAATCGTGGTGAATTTATACCAGTTTGAACTTGTTAGACACCATTATGACAGCACTGTAGGGGAATTCTGTTCAGACTTCAAGCAAAATGTACCCAGGGTCCCCTAGTTGAATCACTTTTCCTTCTTTTTCCTCTTTTCCAAGCCAGTTAAAAATCAAGAAGGAAGGCTGTCGGAGCCAGCGAGAAGGGGCACACGCAGTTAGCTCCTATAATTGCACACAGTGCTGCTCAGATCAGTAATATGTTTCCATCTCATTACACTTAGACACAGAGATCCCTATTTTGTTCCTCCCTCAGGAAACGAGCAGTGCTGGTGTGGATGCTCGGGGCCCGCTCAGCGCAGCGCTCCTGCTTTTTAGTCTCCTAACCACTAGCTCGTTTGAACATCTGCTAGCGGAGGAAACCAGATAGGGGGGGAACGTCTTCGGCACCAAATGTGCCTCATAGCATCGGCCTCTGCGGCTTTCCAAAGTGCATTTACTCGAGCTCACACAAGGACGCCCTTCTGATTCACAATGCTTTTGGGAGAAGAGGAGAGGTAGAGTTTGTTTTCCCAATTGCTGTGCGGTTGAAGAGCAGACACTTATCCAGCTGGCCTATATTATTTATTCAGTACATAATATAATAAGCTGGAAAGGGAAAAGAATATTAGCAGCTGCACATGCACGCGTGGATGAAATACACAATAGCACAATGGTGGTACAATGAACAGCCCACATATTCTACTATCTGGGTAATACAGCATTTTTTCGGTCTCATATCAACGTATAAACCCTTTTTTTAGGATTCTTTTCACACAATTTGAACGAGTCAGTTTCACTTTACGTTGTGTGACCATTTCATGGCAAGTGGTCCAATAGATTTGGTTCAAATTTACTTGGATTTAAAGATCTAGCCATTTTAATACAATATCAAAACACTGAAAAAATTCATGTTCAAAGCAGTGTAGCAAATCTGGCCTCCTCTAAAAGTCTCTCATTTACTGTCTTGTAGAAAAGCTCCATCAATGATCAAAACTAGGAATCTGAGCACATCCTATCAGAGTTAAGTGGGCAGCAAGAGACTGAGCTTATGCTATTCACATACCCACATTCAAATCACTAGTCTTTTTTTTTGTAATTGCTTATCATTTCTAGGGGTTGCGACTTTTTGGGCTTATCTTGTTAGAGGGCTGGTGTGAATGCACTGCTGCGGGTCACCCTTTTAATAATAAGTCAGACACGTCAGGACATTTTACAGAGACTTTAGGACCACATCATATATCTTACATATTAACGTCATGCACACAGCCTCAAAAAGAAGGTCTGGCCCAACGTTTAGATGTTTTAACTCTCTTTGAGTTCTCTTTAAATATTCTTTCAACACTTTTGTAATCGTCAGATTGATCCACTTTGGGAAGGGGTCCAAAGCAGTATATGAAATGATGATAAAAACAGAAAGCAGTGGTTAGTAAATTCTATTTGACCTGTAGTGCAGTGAAAACATGCTCCTGTCCCGACTTTTTTGGAACATGTTGCAGGCATCATGTTTGGAATGAGCACATATTTGCAAAAAACAGGTAAGTTCATAAGGTAGAACATTAAATATTTTGTTTTTGTACTGTTTTCAACGTAATAAAGGTCAAATCGAATTACTTTATTATCATTTCATATACTGTCCCAACACAATTGATATCACACAGTGTTCTTCTGCACTTTGCATGAAATTACACAGTTCCACCAGAGAGGTCTCCAAATCCCCAAATCTTGCATAGTGTAGCTTCAAAGAAGGGAAGCCACATCGAATGACAAGATCCCTCACAGTTCAGTAAGGAAAGTTCAGGCTTAGTTTAAACATATCATACAATTTCAACACAGATTTTGTGGGGCTGCGTTGGAGAAGAGATTCCAGCCGCTGTAGACTGTCTGTGAAAGGCAGTAAAGACTGTGTGGAAAGCAGTTCTTTTAAAAAAAACCTTTAAAAAGCACTGTGAGGTTGTCTTTCATGACTAGAAGAGCTGCTAAACACTACAATGTCAACAAGAATTGCTCAAATCGTTGTTTTTTGCGATGCCAACTGAACTATAAATGAGGACAAAACAGGAGGCTGGCATTTTATAGTGTTTATTGCCGTTTTGTAGCTTCGCTAATCTTGAAGACAAGCTCACTCTGCTTTCCTGTACTTTCCGAAAGTTTGTTTGAATAATTTAAAGGAACTTCCCACACATTCTTCACAGTTTGGGTTTCACTGCTCCACACATTTCCTAACACAGCCCCACAAAATCTCAGTGGGTTTTAAAAAGGGCCTGAATTTCACTTTAAGTGGAATTTCTCAAACTTTTACCCAATTTAGTCACTCAGATTAACTAAACTAAATCATTCTTGTTGATTTGATGTTAAATAGCTCCATTCTAGAGAAAGTGAGTCATAATTGTTCACAGTGGTGGTGAAGGGAGCCGCATGTCTGAAGAGTTTAACAGCTTTAAAAGTTCCCTCACAGAATGTTATTAGATTAAATAGTTTGAATGTGCTGCCTGTTGTCTAAGACATTGTTTTGCAATGAGCTTTCAGCCTAAAACACATTTTGTATGGAAATCCATTCATAGCAGAGGTACATGCACAGCAAAATAGTCCCCAAAGAAAAGTAATTTTTCATATTTGCCACTATTGTATAAACTTAAAAATTTATGAGAATGTGTTGTCCATGGTTCTGTGTAGAACCTATTTGAAAATGGTTCTATATAGCACCAAAAAGGGTTCTTCTGTTGTCACAAGCTTGACATCATAACCATAGAAGAACCCTTTTTGGTGCTACACAGCATCAGACCCCCATTTGGTTCTATATAGCACCAAAAAGGGTTCTTCTACTGTCACAAGCTTGACATCATAACCATAGAAGAACCCTTTTTGGTGCTACATAGCATCAGAACCCCATTTGGTTCTATATAGCACCAAAAAGGGTTCTTCTATTGTCATAAGCTTGACATCGTAACCATAGAAGAATGCTTTCTGGTACTATATAGAACCATTTTCAAAAAGGTTCTAAATGGAACCATGTATAACACATACTCCATCAATCTGAAGGACCATTTTCACCATGCAAAGAACCATTTAAACATGAAATGGCTTTAAATAGAACCATTGCCTTTACTAAAGAACCCTTGAAGACCTTTTTAAAGTGCCATTTTTAAGTACCATTATCAATATTTTACATAAAAACTCAGAAAACACATGCAAGTTCACTGGTGGTTCTCGGATCATAAATAAAATGGTGGAATTTGTGTTGTAGTCATGGTGACCCCCGGTTCCTATCACCACCACTGTAAAGACATCTGAGCCAGCAAGTTTCTTTACAGTGAACCAATTCACTTCAAAACACTCTGAATGACTGTTTACATCTCAGTCATTTAATTATGCAGGCAGTTTGAAAAATCAGTGGAGTTCTTCCTCAGTGCTTGTCTTTTTGGAATATCCATTATTTGATATTATTTGATATAACAGACAGAATAAACACATCAAAACAGTGGCTGAACATCAATGTATGATTGTTCTTTTTGCTTGCCGGCACATTTAGAGCTCCGTCAAATATCAAAAATCACATAAAACCTAAAAATATGCGTCTTTACACCCCTGCTTGGAGTAAAATCTTCATTCAGTATTATTAAATACTCAATTCAAATACACATTAAGAGCATTTTTACTTCTCCTATAATGTTGCATTTTAAAGAGAAGGTATGATTTTGCTATGACGGCCACAAAGTGTGTAATTAAGAACAAAGCGACCTCAGAGCCGTCTTATTAAAGACTCCTTTTGGCTGGTTTTCATTTGTATCCAGTCCTTAATGGCGTTTCGTGGAAATGGCGGGGCGTCGAGGTGACCCTCTGTCTTCTAAGAGACACCTGCTAGCTGGCTGTGTGCCTGTTCACAAATTGGCATCTAATCTTGGTTTGTTCCTGTGCGCTCCTGGGGGACTAAAGTAGCCTGACAGGCTGTTTGTCTACAGGCACACACACTCACACACACACTGCCTCCCCACTCAGCCCCTCTCATTGGCTAGCATTACCTCAGCCCTCCGCAATTTCCCCCCACACTCTGTCTCTGAGGACACCTTAAATTGCAATTGCCCCTTGAAGCTTTCGCGATATGCAGTCTACAATTTGCAATTAGCAATTAGCGAAAAGCCATGATTCCACCCTGCTCCCTCCCTTTCCCTTGTTTCTTGCATTGTTTAGAATCCTCCCTTAGTCATAAGCCCTTTCCCCTGGACCGCCTTGAGGCGAGGTGAGTCATTTTTCGCTTTGTTTTTTGACAGCGACAGTGACGAGAAGCCTCTTAAGAGAAGCAAGCGATTGCTAGAAGGAGATGTCAGCGGGGACGACAGCAGTGTGGACAGCTCGGTCGACTATGAGGACGAAGACTCCGAGTTCAACGAAGACGGGTCATTCATCGGTGAATACGCGGGCCATAAGCGAAAGCTGTCCACGGAGGTGAACGGACACACCACAATGACAGCCTGAGAGAAATTCCCTCTTTGGCACTTTTGGACTATTTAAGGTGTTGGAGTGAATGTCAGCTTGCTTGTATTATAAGATGACTGCGACTGGGGTCTGTTTATGTGTAAGTTCTTTACAACGTGGGTGTGAAGCGTCCATGTAGTAACTTCACCCGCAGTGAAAAACTACACTGTTAAAAATAAAGATGTGAAAGGGTTTTTTTAGTGATGCCGTAGAGGAGCTGCCTTTGGATTTCCTGCAAAAGAGTGGGTGGTAGTTTAGAGGAACGCTACAGCATTTTTGAGCTTGATCTGAATCTCTATAGCGTAATGTCGCTCACCACCCACACATCCAAGTACTTAGTAAATAATAGACGTCAGTGGGCAGATTTTTGAGTTGACCATGTTTCTACTCCTTTACTCAGTACAGGAATAAGCATCAAAAGTATTGCCCATTGTAAGTGACGGTACTCTACCTATGTGGCATATAGAGATTAGGTTGAGGTATCAGGCCACAGATTGGTACCAGGCTGTGGAGCGTTTGATACCAGTCCAGGTGGTTGCTAAGGTGTTGCTAAGCTGTTGCTCTGATATACCAATTAGTTGTTCAGATGTTGCTTGGCCATTGCTGTGCTAGGAGTGTCAGTGTGAGAGATGATCCTTTGTGACATTGTTTGTGCCAGTTAGATTTGAACTCAACATTCTGGCACTTTATTTGCTGTGGGGAAAAAAATAATGTGAACGGACAAAACATAAAATTCGTATACGGGACCAAAAGCTCAAGCATACTATTCCCAGATAGGCTTTACAGTTGAGCGAAGTTTCATGGCTGTGGCTTGAAAGCTGTGGCCTGTGAAAATGGTGCAAAAGAAAGCACAGAATAAGAACAGTAGCTTGAAAATTGTGGCTTATTAACATAGTACAAAAAATATAGATTAACAAAAAGAAGAACTTAACAAAGAACAGTGTGTTGGCTTTGTCAAGCCAAACTAATAAGCTGACAACGTTAAAAAGATGTTTTATTTAGGCTACAAACAGAAAAACTCCACTGAAGACAAGAATAAAAACTATACCAAGACAAAAAAGCATAATTGAATAAAAACTGATGATAGTGCTTCCATGTGGCAGGAAAAATATTAATATGAGGCAAAATATCTGTCTGAAGGTAGATCTTTCAGCAGGAGAGCCACATTTATGGCCAATATCTACTAATTTAGTAAATGTATCTTGATTTATCCTTTTTAACATATGGTGCATTTCTAAAATGCAGACAGACTTCTATGTGCATCAAGTTGCAGCAGCTGGCTGAGTTTAGTGGTGCATGATTGTTCTGTGGGCTTGAATAGGCCAATCATGTGTGTATTGTTGTCAACACCGCTACACACCACCACTCCAATCCCCCCACCCCACACCCCCTATCAGTCCATTAAAACTGTTGCTGGGCATTGGTCACGCTCTTATAAAGGTTGGGAACTGCTTTAAAGAACCATCCACTGAAAGGCTCTTTAAGGAACCAAAAGTGGATTGTCCCTCAAAATGACTGTGTATTGTTGTAAGTTGAAGCCTTTTGGCACCTTATTTTTAAGAGTGAAGGACAGTCTGTCTGCACACGCTCTGTGCTTTAGCGTTCCAAAACTGGACAGATTAGGTCCCGTTTTTTCCAGAACACAGTGGGTTTTGCTGATGAAAGGGAGATAAATTGGCTGTGGTCAGTCACAGAGTTGATGTCATGACAGCACAATTTTCGGTTACACGCTGCTTTGCGTGGGCAGGCGCAAGTCCTCTCAGTAAGTCATAATGAGGTACGGCTTCCAGGAGCCAAAAGGTTCCCTTTGATGTTGACACAATGGAACAAAACCATTATTTCTGATTCTTCTATTAATCTCAGAGCACAACGTCTTTCAGTTTAACCGCGCGTTCGATAGAAACTGACACTGACGCCACCAGCTGACGAAGGAGAATCCAATTGAAGAGGTCAGAACAGAGTGGGCAAGGTTCATCCTTGCGAAAGCATCTGGAGAATTAAACTGGACTCTAGTCTTACCAGAGACAAGATATTCTTCCCCACGTAGCTTACACAAATAGCCGTTGGAGCAGGGCTCTTTTCTCTGACCCTCGCTGACCAAGTAATTAATCCTAGCAGGAGTGGACTTGACTGCGTTTTGGCCTCAATTAAACTAAGTCTGGGTCAGACTGAGGTCAGTGTTTTCCTAGAAAGCAGAACATTCCAGGAGCGCCCACACCAAGTGACGTTGTTTGAAGCCTCAGTCACGATAGGTACGCCCAAGGCTAGACTGGAAGATTAGCGACAGAAGCAGCTGGCTAGCTTACCAACCATACAGAGCAAAACATAGTCATTCCAGATGTTGATATACATAGTGTTGCACACCAAATTGTGGCAAAAAGTGTAAATAATGTCCTCGGTTGACTGAAGTGACTGATGTGCAGCAGTGCTTAGCCAAGCAGCTAATCTAGCAGTTGCAAACTGGCTAATTTGCCAAACATAAACAGTATAAACACAAATAAGCACAATTTTACCTGGTAATTATACACTTGCATAGTGTTACACACCAAGTTGTAGCAAAAAAGTATAATCAACTAGCACAGTTGGTGGCAATTGCTAAGCAGAAGCACTTTACCAAGGAGCTAGCAGTTACCAAGGTAGCTAAATCACCATTAAATAACACAAAAGTACAGATATTGTATACTTTTGTGTATACAAATGTAGTTTGGTGTATACAAATATAGTCTAATACAGTCTCCTGGCTGACTGTATATCATGCAGTCTGTTTATGAGTTTATTCATAGCCAGTGTGGAAGAAATGTTTAAAGACTTGAGCTTAGACACCGCTAAAATTAGCATCTCCTCCATTTTGCTGTGCTGCTACAGGAAAGCTGCCTTCAAGTTCTGTCAGAAATATAGTGATTTCAACACGAATGGCACCACAATGTTGTAATTCCTTGCTGAAAAAACAGCACAGACCAGAATTAATTCCTAGTCTAAGCTGGTTTACGTTGGTCTAGTGCTGGTCTGGTGCTGGTTTAGCTAGTCACCCATCATGGTCATGCTGGTTGACCAGCATACCAGCATCCAAAACACAACTTATGCTGGTTTTGCTGGTTTTTGTAGCAGGGAAACTAATATGAAATTCCGATTTTTCTATAAGCCATGATTTCCAAGTTGGAGGCATCATTAAAAAAGTTGTGGTGGCCGCTGATATTTGTATTGTAAATGGGTTGTTATTATACAGGGTGTCCCAAAATAATTGACATCATTTGAGATGTGAATATCTGAGTAACTACATGTCGTAGGCAAACTAAATTAAACAGGCTTCATGTTGAACAATACAAGATTTATTTATCAAAATTTGAACAAGAAATTCAGAGGGATGTAGATTTTATAACCAATTTCACAGCTTCACTAATGTAATATCTTCCGGTACTGGTGGTCATCCAGATCCCTCTGTCCTGCACAGACAGCCGTCCTCTTTGAGTTTTTTGTGCCATGTCCAGATCTGCTGTCCAGTTGGTGCATTTTTATTGAATTTTCTCTAAAATGCTGCTGCACACTCTCGTTTGACTGTGTTTGAGCATATTCTAACACACAAAATGCCTCTTCATTTCTAGTGAACACCGTTCTTCAACCTGAAAAACATTAAAAATTAAACCTGGTTAGTTTTTACACATTTTGTTAAAATTTGAGATAATTTGAGGGAGAATTGGCTGTTATTAGACCACGAAATGATGTCAATTTTTTTGGGACACCCTGTATACTGATATTTCAGCAGCCACACATGAACACTAAAATCTTTTCACTCTCATAAAGATGCTAAACGGTAGGGATATGTGAACATGTGCTACATATGCAATGCGATTCAGGGCTTTTAACTGGGTAAGAACACATTGAGCATCCTCCAAACTGCACGCTGCCACAAACTCCATTCAAACGAATGCACTTTCACTCTTTAAAATGGTGTGACTGGATTTAAAAGAAGATTTTTGCTAAAAGAACCAGAAATTCATACAACATGACGTTTGACATGTATTACATTCTGTGCCTACTTTTATACCTTATCTCTGCAGATATCTTTCTTGTTTGTGCTGTACATAATGTAGGTAAACTTATTTTCTTCTGTTTCTCTGCAGATGTTCTTTTGTGTTTTGTACATTCTTTTACTTGTATATACTATTGTTCATACTAATGCCTCAGGATGTTTTATTATTAGAACATCCCTCAAAGTACAATGTATGATATTTATGATTAGAAGTACAATCTCCCCGAAACTAGAGGCTATTTCTTATGCTTATGAGCCACATCACATGCAGTGGGGTTTATATTTTATGACCATTCATAATGTAATGATTCACTATTATGTACCCAGGATAAAAAAAAAACAAAAAACAGTCTTTTCTACTTTTTATGACTATTCAACTATGTTGTGTGTTTTATGTTGTTGATGATGAGCCCATATTATAGGTTTCACTAAGTGAAGGCAAAATTAGACAACAACAAGAACAATGTGTTGTGTGTTAAACAGAGATTTAAAGGGGAATTTACATTAAATTAGAATTTTTCAAGAAAACTATGAATCATTAAATGTGTTTATAAAGATATAAACAAAGTAATTCAGGGTGGTTTGTTGTGAAGTGCATCTTTCTAAAGAAACTTTAACCATGTTAGAATGGGTCACAGTGGTGATGGGAAACATCATGATAGGAACCAGGTGTCCAGAGTGGTCAGTGCTCCTAAAAGCTCTCTCACAGAAAGCTGTTATGTGTAGTTGTTATGAATAGTGATGCACATTCTGAGTAATTTTAATACTTGAGTATCCATAAGAGTAAATAAACAGATATCCAGATGAGGATGCATTAAAAAAACATATTTTGGCTGATATTAATGTAGAGCTGTGCTCTCCTTTTTAGGTGACAGCACTGGTGTTGCACAGAAATGTTGTATCATTCAGGAAAATACATTACAAAACATGTTTTATTATTCAAAAATAGCAGAGAAAACTTAATAAATGTTTGTATTGGATGAGTAACATAATGGAAGCTCCCTCAGATGAGATAATGAGCTAAACCTACTGCTAACCAGTAACACTGGATGATGATGGAGACTCATCGTCTTCTACAGGTGGTCTTTCATCTTGATTGCATGAATTTCCAACCTCTTAGTTTGTCAGAAAAATATATTTAAACGTATATATTTAACATCAGTTTAGCCTATTTGGTGATAAAAGCAATACATATTTAGGGATTGAGAAGTTGGGTAGTAAAAAAGAATCAAATGTTATAATTAAGTAACAAAAACTATAAATGTAAACTTTAATAATAAGAAGGTACCAATACATCGTTAAATCAGTAAACTCTTACAATTACAGTATAGTAACAGATCAGATAAGGATAAATAAATAAAAACATAAATTAATGAAATTTAAACAAATAGGAGATGTAGGACAATAAATGGACAATAAAAAAAATAACAAGAATAAAATAAATAAAAAGAATACTAATAAAATAAATGAAAGGAATAAAAATTCACTAGGGCTGCAACAACTAATCCCTGTTATTGCTGACATCGATAAAAAATTGTGGCGATGAATCACGTTATTGATTAGTTGGCTTGGCGTCTCTTATATTTCACGTGAGTGAAAGCGGGAACCAGAGATAGTGAAGCTGATTAAGTAATATTACAGCGTTGCACACAAACCAAAACAAACTAAAACTATGAAACAACTTACATTAACATCGTCTAAAATACTGGTTTCCTGTGTGAGCTGTGAAACTGAGCTCAGTGGGCAGCATGACCTTCAGGGCTGAGTAAGAGACATGTTATCCAGTTCTTCTCCGGCTTTTGGCCAGAGGTGTAGCCAAGGGGTGGCCAAGGGTGGCCAGTGCCACCCTATTATGAAGCATGGCCCATCTGACCACATCAATTATGGAAAGCGAGACAGACAACCATCATCAGTCAGCTATAATCAATAAAGCTTAAATTACGCTTTATGGTGTAAATCTGCCATTGGGGTAGTTACCAATCAATCATAAGAGTATGATGATGCTGCATTTAATAATTAGCTTATCTTGCTATGATAGGCTATTTTGCTCAGGGAACAGGTGAGTCATGCGCAATGGGTCCTTTTAGCACTGCTGCTCTGTGAGCTACACTGTGAAGTAGAATATTCAATGGTAAGATAACTTAACTATCAAACATTATTCAGATATAATCATCTATCATGCTGACCGATTATTTTTATAGCTGAATACATGCCTGTGTTGTAGGTTACATTATACAGTGCTGTCTGACTGGCTTTCTGATCATTAGACTCCTGTATAACTTCTACTGAATGCAGCCTAAATGAATAACTTCTATGGCCTGTTTGTGTCAGATGTTTCTTTCATTTTAATAGAGTAATGCAATGTTATTTGTCTTAGCACTGTGCCGCCACAATAAAAGCTCTGGATCTTACCTGGCCACCCTATTCTAAAAGTTCTAGCTGACCTCACAGAGCTTTAGGTCGCTGATGTGTTTTAAAACTCCATTTTCAGTATTTGAATGTGGACTGATAAACACATATATTTGAAAACGCTGACATTGTGCACGTTGTTATTGCTGTTTTACATATGATGAGCTGATATGTCTTCCTATCTGACAGGCTGGTGACTGGACTGTTAGTGATCTGTAATATCAAATTTCATTACATGATGGAATCGACCACGCAGAAGCTTATCTCACCACCAAACAGCTTATATTGGACTGCCATGTAAAATTTGTGTTGGTTTTTCAAAAACAGCTTTCAGAAGCAATGCAGAATATCTGTTGCTCTGACAGAGATAAAGAGCCTCTTTTAGAAAATATGAATCAGGTATTTCATCCCACACATGCCCATGTTAAAGCACAACCATTTTAAAGCACTCACATTTGTAGCAAAATACACAGTGATTCCAAAAGATTCATCCGATCTCAAAATGATTTATTTCCCTTGTAAATCATTACAGATCAATGCAGTAAACTGTAAATGGTTTAAATGAGCATAAAGTTTATTATGTAATTGTAGAAGGTCTCAGTATGAACCTCCTCCAGCTGTACAGACAACATCAACGCCATAGTCAAACTCATCCCATACTGGATTGAGCATGTCGGGTGTCGCTGCACTCACGGCTCTTTCAGTGCGATTTCGGAGATCATCCAGTGTTGTGGAACCAACGACGAACGCTCTGAGCTGTTGGAGCTTCACTGCCCATGAAAATCACACTGCACAGTTATGACGGATTCACTCTTATTGAAGTGGAGAACGCAGAACGCTTTCTGCTCAGGGGTCTCATCTCCTCTCAGACTGAAGGGAGCCATCTTCCACTGACAGTCAGAAACTCTATGAGCCCCTCTTTCAAGTGGATTGTGATTGGTTCCTCGGCACCTCACGGTTGTAAAAATATGGTGCTTTGAAATCGGATTAATCTTTTTGAATCACCCTGTATAATATCACTTGCTTACTCACAAATATGAGCAAAATATTCAGGCTTTACTGTCCTGTTAAAACATAAATGCAGCATTCCACTGAATTGTTGGTCTGTATATTTTCTCTGTCTTCCTGTGATAAAATGTAACAAATACCCAAATGGTGATTTCATATTCAAATACTGTTCCCTCGAACGCTTAACTGAGCACTCAAGTATCCATGCACATCCCTGATTATGCTGGGATGTGTATGGGATATGCTGCAGGGGTGGGCCTGATGCCTCAGGCATTGTTTTACTATAGTTTTAAAATAAGGTTTCAGCCTAAAACACTTTTTAATACATTCTCTGCAAAAAGGTACATGCAGGGTGTTGCAAGGCAAAACAGTACACAAAGAAACCTTGTTGTTTCCATATATACCACTATTTTACCATCGTTAACACATTAACATTACATGTAAATGTGTGGGTTTACTGGTGGTCTTAGATAGTAAATAAAATGGCTACTTTTGCATTGTAGACACTGTGACCCCTGGTTCCTATCAGCACCACTGTAAAGAAATTTGTGTTTCTCTACAATGCACCCTGTCATATCAAACCACTCTGAAAGACTTTGCATCTTAACCACTGAAATACACAGAATAATGTGTGAAATTACCCTTTAAGCCAACATGTGGGCATATGGCCACAAACCCAAGTCACAAAACATGCAATACCGTATATGACTAACAACATCTGTCTATTACATTAAACCTTTCATTATAGAAGGTGTGCTATCACACCTTTGGTTAAGGGAGTTAAGTGTGGGTTTTTGTGCAAGGGATATGGGTTCATTCTAATTAAATTGTGTAGAATCTTTGGGGAGCACTGAATCATCACATCAGACACTTATAATGTGCACTCCAGATCTTTCAGATCTCTAATAATGGGCAATATGCATATTAGCCTCACTGCAGTGAAGCGCTTTCTATCAGGTATTATGCACTACAATACACTTGCATAGAAAAAAAGTACTATATTGAATTGAGTTCTGAATAAATGTTTTGTTTTATGAAACATTCTATTCACTGTATTCACTGTATTAATATATTATGACATTACTATGATTATTATTCAAATGTTGTACAAACATTTGCACCACAACTAAATGTCTCATTTAAAGGGCCCATGCCATGAAAGAATTCATTTTTCTTGGTGTAGTTCTTAAACATTGTTTCAAAACATACTGTTCACCCCCCGGTCCCTATAGTCCATATATGAAAATTAATCCCAATTTAAATTATTTTTGTAATATCATATAAACCAGTACTTTTGCATATATTCATCTATTGAACCTACAGCTGTTTAGCTCCGCCCATTCACACTGGAGTTATAAGGAGTGTTTCAGCCACTACAAAAATAGCTGACGTTGTCAAAAGTTGGTCAAATTCTTATATGTAGGGCTATAGATGATAAAAGCTGATGCTGAAAACAGTCGACCCAATACAAACATTCCACCTTACAATAGTTACATCTTCAGATTTAGCCCAGCATCCTGGTATTTCAGTCAGCGTTTAGTAGGTGTACAAGACAAAATGGCCTATGAGAGAAACAAGGCAGGTGTACTTAATAAACTAGCAGCTCAGGACTACAAAGCATGAGCGCCTTAACAAGCCACAGTCGTGACTGAGACGCCAGCAGCAGTGCAGCTCGCTGAAATCAGAAAAGATATTACTCTTTTCTCAATGCTACCTTAATAAACCAACAACAATCAATCAACCTTTCTTTAAACTCGAGCCACGAGAGGGTCTGCGTCGATGTCCAACAGTGGGGTCCAGCGAGAAGGCCGCACGCCAGCATCCAGTGGCAAGGTCCTACGAAGAGGCCGCGCACTGGCATCCAGCGCATTGCTGCATTGAGGAAGTCTGCGGTGGTGGTGGTCGCAGGTGCCATCTTAAAACTGCTCCACCCAGCGTGAACCGAGCGACCCTCCGCATGTGCCCAAAGAAAGCTCAGGAGGAAAGAGGGGATCAGAGGAGTCTGCCCACTGATCGTCCTCACGCTCCTCCAAGGTGGAGAATCTCAGGTAGAGGCAGAAGGTGCTGCGTTGGGCGCCTACCGCCGTGTGAGTTCTCGCAGGTCATACTCCACGGCTCCATCTGGTGAGGCGTTTCTGCCCTCCAGCTCTGGTATCTTCTGGGATAGATGGGCATAGCTTTCACAGCTGTGCGGAGAGGTGAGTGTAGGCATGGTGGAAAACCACCAGCATAAAAATAAAAATGAACTCTTAGCTCATTTTCGCTCTGTCGCTCGCGGTGACGTGACCATCAAAGCATGTTTCTGAATCATCCACATGTTTCTGAATCCTCCACAGAGCAGAGGAAGAATTACATGTGGAAGATGACTGCCTCTCATCTATCATTAAACTGCTCGCTTTAACATTAGATCATGTGCTGATTTAACCCACAGTGGCTAAACGATTTCCCTTCACTTTTGAAACTCAAAGTCAGTTTGCTTATCAAAAACAATCATGTTTATAAAAGTTCTCCTCTGTCTGCTTTCTTTGTGCTGCTGAATTTGTTGTACAGCCCGGTTGGATAGATGACTGATGAAGTAATGTTCCATGGAACAGGTGTAATGTCATGGAACACACTCTGGTTCACTTTTCAATCAGAGCCTGACTGTGGTCTCCAAGGGCCTCTTTACACCATGCGTTAACATGCAGTTTTGGTGAATGAATCATGCATAGATTTCACATGACAAGCCAGGTGTAAACACACCCAGGACACTTTGTGATCAGATTACGATCGGATCACCCAAACCACAATCTGAGGTGCTCAGAGATGGATCTTGACCACCTTTAAACAATGTGTAAACAGCATGCATTTTCGTTATCTGTATACAATTACATGTCAAGTCAAAGTTTATTTATATGGCGCTTTTCTCAACAGGTGTTGTCACAAAGCAGCTTTACAGAAAAATCCGAGTCCGAGCCCCCATGAGCGTCGCCAATGGAGACAGTGGCAAGGAAAAACTCCCTAAGAGCAGGAGGAAGAAACCTTGAGAGGAACCAAGACTCAAAAGGGGAACCCATCCTCCTCTGGTCGACACCGGATAGCAAACAGCGTTAGAATAAAATATTAGAATACAAAACGGGGAAAAACAGGTGAAGCAATGGTTAATTAGATGGTTTGAGTTTATGCAGCAGCAGCATCAGGAGGGTCAGTTCATGCAGGTGAGGTTTGCACAGCGTCGTACAGCATGAAGCTCAGTGGTGGTCAAAATGGTCCAGAAGAAGCAACAGCATCAGACACACAGAATGAGCAGCTGTTCAACTCTGCAAAGAAAAGGAAACACACAGAGAGTCAGTTCTGTAAAGAGTGACTGATCACAGATTACAGTATAAACAGAGCAGCAGAGACTCCGGCAGGTCTAGTTATTACAGCCTCACTAAGAGGGAGAAACCAGGAAGGTAACAGAGACACAAGGCTTCCTGAGATGTCGGCGCCCCTCCGCTCCACCGTCAACAAACTTGAATGAGCATGTGAGGCAGCGGGATAACAGCACCAACACTCCCAGTTTACCATAATACTCTATGACCATGAACCCCCAGATCTGTACCTTTTACCTAACAAGGGAAAACTAATTACCAACACTCCACTAAACAAGTACGTTTTTAGCCTAGACTTAAAGACTGAGGCTGTGTCTGAGTCGCAAACACTGACTGGAAGATTATTCCAAAGCTGGGGGGCTTTGTATGAGAAGCTCTCCCCCCTGATGTAACTTTATTAATTCTAGGTACTAATAGTGAGCAGCACCTTGTGATCTAAGTAGGCGTGATGGTTCATAGTGAGAGAGAAGTTCACTCAGGTACTGAGGGGCGAGTCCGTTTAGAGCTTTATAGGTCAGTGAAAGAATTTTGTAATCGATGCGAAATTTAACTGGCAACCAGTGTAAGGTTGATAAAACTGGATATGGTCAAACTATGAGCAGAAATGTCTCAGCCAAGTGCCGACTAGCAGGTGAGAGGATAAACAATGAAACAAAAGATGGAGGATACATGAGGCAGAAATTATTCCCCGACCAAGAGCTTTCAGGCACTCCAGGGTGATGAAAGCGTACTAGCTGAGCTTGTCCACTCATATTAGGAAAAGAGTAAACATAAGTACAACAAAAGCGACGTACGTGATGTGCTCTTTACCCGGGAACTCTAAAATCAGATCTCATGCGATGTGTAAACAGGTTCTAAGTGTTTCAGGGCAGGTTTAGTCTGTTGTATAGTTCTGTCAATCGTGGCTTTACATGTACTTTCTCTCTCCACAGTCTGCAACGTGCCACATGCAGCATTCGCGAAACGCTGTAGACCATTACAGAAGATCGAGCGACGGATTTAAAGCCTTTCTGTTCTGGCTGCTACAGCAAATGCCGTATGAGGTTGTCATGGGAACCTTTATATAGAAGGATTTTAATAACACTATTAACATTTCACATCTAAAATGAAACAAGATGTCCACCTTGAAATATGTTCTCATTTAACCCTTTTACCTGCAAGTCAAGTGCCGGAGATATTATTATATATTTAAATGGGGAGTTCAGCAAATAAAAGTACAGCGTTCTCTATGCCCGTTAAACGCGAGCTGTTCGCTGAGACATCTTTTCCAGTGGCGTCTGGAGAACGTACGCTTTTTATTCGCGGTGATTTTCGGGTATATTACCCTTCCTCTACCCAAAGCTCTTCAAGATTAAATAGGCATCCAGCTATAATCAGATGATTCCACAGGCAAAGCAGTTGAAACGCACTCCATGCTTTATGCTGAAATAAAGGTCATTCACGCCGATAATCCCTGAATTGCAGCGGATTATTCCTTTATCCATTCTAAAATTGCTTTCTCCGTAGAGCAGTAAACCCCATGGAACATTAACAAAAGATTACCCCTCTCCACTCGCCCAACAGCAGGTCTTGGCCTTGCCAACTGCTCTGGGTGTCGCACAGGCCTGCGCCTCTCTAGCTTTCAAATACAATATGAAGTCAAGCTCCAATCAGCAAGTCCCGAGAACGGAGAGTTGTATACGTTACGAATATCCCAAAGCTGCAAGAACAACTAGGATGAGCTGGTATTTGATCCCACCTTATTTTGAAAAAAAATTAAAAATGCTCTGCTCTCTCTAACACAGGGTGAAGAACCAGAAGGCCAGAGTCCATCACAGTTTGATATTTCTGCTCTCCTGCTCTACAATCTCAGAAAAAAAGGAATGAAACTGTCACTGGGTCAGTGCCCCTCTTGTCACTGGGGTGGGACCCTCAAGGGAACATCTCAGTACCTTTAGTCAGGGAACATAACTGAACCATAATCCACTGAAATGATATGTTCTAAGCTGTACTGACTCCACACACCCCGTCTCGTCTCCAGGCTTTTATTTTACTGTTCTGTTTAAAACATTCGGTTATGAAAAGGTACAAATACGAACTTTTCACCTGGAAAAACTTATTTAAGGTTCACAATCAGACCTTAAAACCACTGTTGGAGCTTTGAGGGAATATTTACACTGTTTGTACCTTGATGATGAAAAATGTACCTGAACAGAACCTTTATTTCTAAAGTGCAGCACAACAACTAAACCTAGTAATTCACTGATTTGAATGAGGAGTGTTTGAGCAGGAAAATCACCAAACTGTGCAGAAATCTGGTCCTCCAGGACCAAAGTTCACCACCTCTGCCTTAACACCACCAACAGCTCTCAGCAGCAGGACCAATTAAAATCTGCACTTAAACTGGAAGGCAACATTTTTGAATGAAACATCAGTTTGAAATATTAGTCAAATCCAAACATCTTTCTGATGCCGTTTTTAAAGCAAATATCTGCCGATACCAATATGATTCCGATATTGTCCATCCCTAGTCTACAGTCGTAAAATGGTACTACAGAGTGATTTTGAGGGCACTCGATCTCCCTCAATGCACTAGTGAACATCGGCTGAATGTACACCAAAGTGCATTGTGAGTCTCTTGTTACTAAGCAACGGACAGAGGAACATTAGCTAATGCTATGAAAAAATGAAACAGTACTGCTGCAACTCACTAGTCTGGTAAATGTCTTTACTGTGATGCACAGAACAAAATGTCACTTGCAATATTTCTTACTGCGACCATGCTGAGCAAGAATTTGATGATCTTCTGAGATGTTAGCCAGCAAAGTTTGCTATCTAAGCGAGCCAGAGACGTTTTAAAGGAGGAGACCGGTCCCTGGTTGAAATATGAATGGGAAAGCTCTTAACACTTGTTGAGATCTGCACCAGCACAGTAGCCAAAACCAGCCAAACGCTACAAACTAATAATCAGGGATGGAGGAGTAGCTAAGTTTTTGTAGTTAACTACAAATTTTTGTAGCTAGTAGCTGCAGCCACTACAGTTTTATGAAATAGAGCTAACAGCTGTAGCGCCTACAAATTTTTGTGGAGCTTTAGCAATAATTTTCACTACAATTTCGCTACAGACTTCGGACAATCCGCGCAAAATCTGAACCACAGAACGCGGCCGTTAACTGGGCTGGTGGCGACTGTGCAGTAATGACTGAGCCGCAGACAGTTCGAGCAAATGGGCACACGCTGATCACCCCTTACTAGCAGGCTTAGCTCAGGGGTCGCAACCGAAATGTTAAGAAGAGCCATTTTGTCCTTTCAACAAAAATGAAACCACCTTGGGAGCCACAACATTTTATATCCGTTTTACCATCTTGGCGATAAGTATGTCTCAGTATGTGCTGATGTTCTATTTCAGGCTGAAAATTGAATAAACGAAAACTCAGACTTACTTTGCTCTGCTTCAAGCTTTAAGTCAGTTGTAGTTGTTTTCTCGCATCTCAGGAAACTTGTCCTTGTAAAATGTCTCTCAACGCTTCTCATTCTCCTGCTTCTCGTTTGAATTTTCCCGTTTCACCTTAAATGTAGCCTGAGGCGCCAGATTGTACTGCTGCGCCATTTAAGGTGGAACGGGACAATTCGAACGAGAAGCTGGAGAATGAGAAGCGACTTCAGCTTCGCGAGATGTGGCAGGTTAAACGTACGAGGAGGCCAGCTGAGTGTCCATTCATCTCCAAATTATCGATGTTCGTCTTAAATCTCTCTCTTTGCCTTTTCGTTATCTGCGTTGCTGTGTGTCCAGCAGTCTGCCCCTCAGTCTCAGCGTTAAAGGGTGAATTAGCAGTAATGCGTTAACTCCAGCGTTTAAGACCATTTATTGTGAAAACTGTGTTAGAACTGTGTGTTATAATGATTTTACAGTAAAGGAGGATTATTATGTTATTTTGGCTAAAAATCTAGTTCTGCTGTGGAGCTGCAGCAGCTCTGCAGCAGTGCAGAGATTATCCAGGCCTGATTCTCACCCCAAACAGAGCCATAGTCACTGATGAGGATTGAGGCTAAAGTGTTACTGAAGTTTAAAGGACTCCGAATGCCCGTACAGATCTTGCTGAAATGTTTAAATTGGAGCAGTTTTATTTTTTAGCAGTTCACAATGCTTTGCACTAAATTGTTTGGTTTGTATCCGATTCATTTTGTTGATTTTTGTAAAGAAAGCCTGGAATGATTGACTTTTTTGTTGGATATCTCGCCTTTGGTTGTGTAAGTTTGATTGTTGGTCACACTTAAACTCACTTTTTGGTGATCTTTTTGTATATTTGCAGCGTTTCGATTGTACGTTTCTTTCTGGCTCATGATTAAATGCAGTGCCTTGTTCACACTGTCAGCTGGGCTTGTTTGGTGTGTCAGGTGGAAATTCACAAACATTCTGACATTCACGCTGGAAAAGTTTCTGGAAAAGTAGCTACATTTCTGGAAAAGTAGGTAATGAGGTTTTTGTCAGTTTTTACCAGTGAATTCAAATTTGTTTTATTTTTTGCAACAGTAATTGGAATAAGAGATTGGAGTCTGGTCTTGTGTTGCTGGCATTAAGTGACCATTGGTGTTGCAAAGATGGTTGCAGACACCAAAGAGTCATGCCAAGGTTTTTTTTGTTTGTTTTTTTTTTTACAGCGAATACCTTTGGAGGTGTGGCATCACCTTTACACCATTCTCAGCCCTGAAATGCTTAGCTGGTCTATTTTTAGATTAGCTGTAAGATGCTCACTTTGTCCTGTAGGTGAACGTCCTCTGTTATTTCCTGCTAAGCTTGGACTGATGAGAGCACTGAGGGTATGTGTTTTTTTAGGATGAGCGTGGACAGCATGATAAATCAACCGTCAGCGCATATTATGCTGCGCGAGACGCCCCATGGCTTCATCTTCATCATTGGTGACTGTCCCACTAGCTCTTTGGCAGGAACAGAGGGCATGAACACAATGAGATAGCCAAAGCCCTGTCCAGCTGAAAGGATCTTAAAAAGGATGGCTTACAGATAAGGGCAGCTCAGGTATGGAAGTGCCTTAGTTAGTGTTTCAGTTTTCAGTTTTTTCAAAGGGTCACCAAATTTGTCTTGAAAATTGTCTTTAAAGTTTAACTTCATGCGTAAACATTGTTAAATGTTCACTGCACAGTCCATTCAGTTCATATATGAAAAACAGCTTCAGAAACATGATGTCACAACCAAGAACCTAAACACAGATAGGTCATTCTACAGAAACGTCCACTTTTCTGTCTCTCCATAGGAGTCACTGGTGTTACTGGTCCTTATTGGTGTTCCACATAATAAAGGGAACACCAGAGACATTTTTAATAAAAAATGCATTTTACAGAACGGCTGCTGCAGAGCATCAAACCACATGTTGTCAATCATGGAATATCCACTAAAATATGTAATTTAATCCATTTGTATTCTATTTTTTCACAATGACCTCAGAATAAAGTCGGTCACACCAGTGACTTCAGCTAAAAGCTTCATATGAAATCATGAGCTAAATGAGAAAATCTCTGATAACTGAAAGACACAGTGGACTCACCATGAGCTTTTCTTCATAGATCCTCAGAAAACAGGTAAAAGGAAGTTGAGTGATGTCATCAGTGTGATTTTTATTTCAAAATAAGAGATTTTTAGTTACGCAGTAACACCAGTGACACGACTCCTGGGGACAACTTTCATTATATATTTTATAATATTTATATGGTATTTGTTTTCTTTATGTCATTTAAATCATATATTCCATAGTCGTGTATAGATTATTACAGTTAAAATAGCAGAAAATGTGTTTTTTTCTCCAAAATATGGCCTCAGCCGTTACACATGACTGTGAGGACGAGCTCTTCTGTGGTGCTTGGAATTCTAGATAATTGATTTATAAACCAATATTGCTAAATAACATTGTTTTATTTTAAAATATAAATAAATTGTAACCATATCATGTTAAGGGTAATATATCTGTAAACACTAGGGACACAAAAATGGACATTTCTGTAGAATGACTCAGCTGCAACAATAGACCATTTTTAATTCATTAAGATTTTGTTGTCACAACTATTCATATTGAAGAGATAAGGAGTGTTGTCTCTGCAGACAGCCTGTAAGTCGTGGGAGAAGAGGGGAGAAACAATTAAACGTTGTGCTGTTCCTGGCTGTCAAAAAGGAGATGCATCACTGCAGCCTTTCAGAGAAAACCCGAGCACTAAAACGAGGGGCCAAGACTTAATATTTTGTTCCACATTTAAGCCCACACCGGGTTTCGAATGGGGCATAATGGAGAGCCAGTGGTCATTTACATATCGTTGCTGTCAGGACAAAACCTCGTATCTCAAATATGGTAACTTTTACAGAAAAAAGGAAAAAGCACCTTTTAATTTAATCTAATTAGAATGTATTGCAATTAATTTTGGACCATTTCTATTCTATGCATCCTGAAATTTTGACACAATGTCAATTTTTTTTTTTTACAGGCAGCAGCTATTTTCATATGATGTAAAAAAAATGAACAATGACAAAAAATGGAGATACCAGCTTTTGTTCTGACAGCGATGATATATATGTGTTGTTCTACTAAATTAGCCTGAACTGCAGTCCCAAAGTAAAAAAAAGAAAAGAAAAGAAACACTGAATGAATTATTCAGACCTCTACAAGTTATGCTTGTTATGCTTTATTTAAACCAAAGGCACTAATTGAGATAGTAATAAACAAAATACGTACAAAATTTGCTAAATTTGTACTTGTGAAAATATTTTTTTTCTTTTTTTTTCAATGTGGTTTTTAAAAAGATCTTTTTGTTTCTCTTAAAGCGAAGTTAAAGGATTTTGATTTATCATGAGTTAAATTTTTGCTTAAAAAACTGTCCCACGTTTCTGTGTCACTACTGAAACACAAACAGCTTTAGTCTGTAGATGGAGCCTTATTTTAGCCACACCCCTGCATTTTAGAGCAGGAAGTGAGGCTGCATCCCTGTCCATCATGACCCCATGCTGAGCAGTTAGATCATATTGTTTTGAAGTAAAAATTTGTTATTTGCTGCATTTGTTATTCATGTACTGGCTACTTTGAGTTATGCTCAAAATGATGTTTTGTAAGTAAAGTAAAATTGTCACCACCGAAACAGTCACTACTGAAATAATTGGTGAAGTTTCAGTAGCGTTACGATTTTTTCTTAGTGACAAAATAAAATGTTCAATAATTTATTTTAATGAAATAAACATAATTAAGGTATAGAGTCTCTCAAAGCAAAAGAATTTTGGTCTAAAGTCCAAAATGTGTTTACTGACAAAAGCAGCCTGTTTAATTCTAAAGCATGATGAAAGAGCATTTCAGGGCTCTTAGAGCTGTTTTTGGAATAAAGCAGTCTGATCTGAATCTAATTTATTTGCCTGTTAATGTCAGATAACACCTAATGATGATGACCAGCTTTTAGGGTATTTTTCAGCAGAAAAACAAGACATTTTTTCCTCATTCTTTCCACTGTTTGCTGTCTTTTCAACCAACCATGGGCCTACTGTCATCTGTTCGAACCTCCTATGATATACTGTCAGAGAGAACATAATGGTGAAACGATTCTTGGCAATAATCAGTAAAGTAACGATTTACCCGTCATTCTAGTCATGAATAGATATTTTTGGATTACCATATTGCCACCACATTAACATGCAGCTATAAGAGAGCTCAGGTTTGGTGAGTGATATAAAAAATAATTGAGGTGAGTCGTTGTTTACATTCCCCTTGACTCTCTCGGTGTAACTATGCATTTTTAGCACACAATAAAAAAACAGCAGCACTTTTAGCAAGAGTGCATCTGGGAATTCCATGCCAGGTGACCCAGAATTAAAGTACGATGACCCGGACTTCAGGCAGCACAAACACAGCTCTCACTTAACTACAATAAACAGAGCATTTTCCCTCATCCACTCGACGGCGGTGTTCATGATTCAGCGGCTTTCAATCATTCATAAAGAACTGAAGCTTTTTAAATAAATGGATCACAGCATTTGTGGACAGATGTTGAGTGCTGGTTTCTGTCTTGTGTCAGGAAAGCAGTGGGGTAACTTCAGCATTCATCAAATGTGAAGGACACTCATTGTAACAATCTTCATAAATCTTCATGAAGAATACTCCAGGTTCCTGGTTCATGGAGAGATGACATGACAGGTGTGATTAAAAGCGTAAACACTTTGTATGTTGTTTCATTAAAGAATGGAGCCATTGCTCTTTTCTTTAGACCATGAATACAACAGCTAAAGACTGAATTAGGACTGAAAAACCAAAAAATTAAATAGCACACCGACACCTCCTGATGGTGTGCTCCGTATTGTTCATCACACAAACAGTATGGATCCAGATCTTCACACAAAGTAAGACCATGTAAAGGCTGATTCACATGGAGACGTTTTATGTTTTATGTTTTATGTACATTCATATTAATGCTGTCTTTCACATCAAGCCCAAAATTGACCAACTGTGACACCACGTAAAATGTTTAATTAGAGTCAGCTCTGTTTTCTGAGATGTATGGATGCTTAAAAAATCAGGCTGACCAATCAGAGCTAGTTTCAGTCCAAGCAAATGTGCCTCAAGATGTCTGGAGAACAGCTCATCTTGCTTGTGGAAGGGCGCAGACTTTTACGACGTATGACAGAAGTTAAAGCTACCCTGTGTAAGATTTGGGGATTTGGAGACCTCTCTGGTGGAAATGTGTCATTGCATCCAAGAACATTTTGTAAAGTCTATAAAGTTTGTGCTTTGGACGATGAATCTGATGATTGTGAGCGTGTTGAAAAAGTATTCAAAGAAAACTCGGTCAAAACCTGGTGATGGACGTGCCTTGTGAATGATCTGCTATTGTTGTGATATCAGTATAACGTTGGATTTGCATTTGAGACTTAAACATCAAGCCGGACCTTCTTTCTGAGTCTGTTAAAACATAAGGACGTATGACGTAGTCCAAAAAAACTCCTGTGAAATCTGACATGATGCCTATTATTTATCAATTATTATTTCAGGCTTTATTAGGCTTTTTAGTAATGCTTCTTCTTTCAATTGAAAAAAATATACATCTTACATAGTGCACCTTTCAAGAAAACATATATGAGGCCATATATATATGAGTACCTTAGTACAACAAAGCAACTGTTTATAGCCGTCATATTCGTTAATAACACAGCCTCTTGTGTAATGACCCCCCATGCTGTTGTCTGTTTTGTAGAATCAAGTGTAATGAGTGTGTGTGGCTTTTAGTTGCAGTGCTTAAAAGAAAAATCATTAATCGTTGCTACTACTTCTACTAAGAAATCCGTTTCCTCCTCTTCTGACGTTCTGAGAATGCTTATAAAAATGCATCAGACGCGAAGTGAAGGTTCAACTACTTTTATTAAGTAAAATAACTTTAGGTTGCATGTAAACATTGTTCATTTTTTAAAAAAATGTACTGTTCACTCATCAGTCCATATGGAACAGTCCATTTTGAATACATTGTTCTTGTGATGTCAGGAAAACCAACTCATTTGCAATTATTCAGCCACTCAACCTACAAGCCGTTTGGCCCCGCCCATTCATGATGAAGTTATAAGGAGTGTTTCAGCCTGAACTGCTTTCTGAATGCAGCAAAATACAGGACAGCCAGTAAAGACACAGCCTGTTTAATGGTGAGGGATAAAGAGATGTTGGAAAATGATCATGTCAGAAAGAATTATGACCATTTTTGGTAAACTACATAAAACCGCAGTAAGGTCTTAAGTGGACCTCCAGGGCGAATAATACAAGAAAAATGTTAGTTATGGGATCTTTAAAGAACACAGATTACAGAAATTATTTTCTACTCTCTTCTGATATTCAGTAATGTAAAGGTTATGGGGGTTGTATAGTAGACAGTGATTTCTTTGGTTTGGTTCACATGAAGCTCCTGCATGTCTGTCTGAGAGAGATGTACAGTACCAGCCTAGACCGTCACTCTGAATAGTGGGGGCACAGAGGCCAAGGCTGCACATTGTAGTTTACTTCATGCTAAACTGAATTAAGGCTGAAAAAAGAGAATGAAAAGCTTTCACTAATGACTGTGGCTGTTGGAATAAATATCTCTGTGATCTGAGAAAAAAATACCTAGAGGACCTGAATAAAACAAGCAATGTATAGAATATATAATGGAGTGGCAACATAATGACAAAGAACATGAAAGAGTTGTAGAGGAAAAGCTGAAATACAAAGGTCAAATGAGAAATTCAAACTTTAACAGAGAAATAACCACAATATCTTGTCTTCCACTTATCCAGAGATGCTGTGGCAAACAGCTACTAGGTACAGATTTTTGCTAGCCGTCCATTATTTTGGACATTTCACAACTCGTGAAGTAAAAACATTGTGCTGTCACGATTGCTTGGTTAAAGTTAACTGCAAACGAATCACTGATTCAAATGTTCTTGATGAATTAACAATGATTTGTTGCAGTGGGGCAAAAAAGCATTTAGTCAGCCACTGATTGTGCAAGTTCTCCTACTTAGAAAGATGAGAGAGGTCTGTAATTTTCATCATAGGTACACTTCAACTATGAGAGACAAAATGAGAAAAAAATCCAGGAAATCACTTTGTAGGATTTTTAAAGAATTTATTTGCAAATTATGGTGGAAAATAAGTATTTGGTCACCCACAAACAAGCAAGATTTCTGGCTCTCACAGACCTGTAACTTCTTCTTTAAGAAGCTCTTCTGTCCTCCACTCGTTACCTGTATTAATGGCACCTGTTTGACCTCGTCATCTGTATAAAAGACACCTGTCCACAGCCTCAAACAGTCAGACTCCAAACTCAACCATGGCCAAGACCAAAGAGCTGTCGAAGGACACCAGGAAGAAAACTGTAGACCTGCACCAGGCTGGGAAGAGTGAATCTACAATAGGCAAGCAGGTTGGTGTGAATAAATCAACTGTGGGAGCAATTGTAAGAAAATGGAAGACATGCAAGACCATTGATAATCTCCCTCGATCTGGGGCCCCACGCAAGATCTCATCCCGTGGGGTCAAAATGATCATGAGAACGGTGAGCAAAAATCCCAGAACTACACGGAGGGACCTGACGAATGACCTGCAGAGAGCTGGGACCAAAGTAACAAAGGCTACCATCAGTAACACACTACGCCGAGAGGGACTCAAATCCTGCAGTGCCAGGTGTGCCCCCTGCTTAAGCCAGTACATGTCCAGGCCCGTCTGAAGTTTGCCAGAGAGCATATGGATGATCCAGAAGAGGACTGGGAGAATATCATGTGGTCAGATGAAACCAAAATAGAACTTTTTGGTAAAAACTCAACTCGTCGTGTTTGGAGGAAGAAGAATGCTGAGTTGCATCCCAAGAACACCATACCTACTGTGAAGCATGGGGGTGGGAACGTCATGCTTTGGGGCTGTTTTTCTGCAAAGGGGACAGGACGACTGATCCGTGTTAAGGGAAGAATGAACGGGGCCATGTATCCTGAGATTTTAAGCCAAAACCTCTTTCCATCAGTGAGAGCATTGAAGACGGAACATGGCTGGGTCTTCCAGCATGACAATGATCCCAAACACACCACTCGGGCAACGAAGGAGTGGCTCCGTAAAAAGCATTTCAAGGTCCTGGAGTGGCCTAGCCAGTCTCCAGACCTCAACCCCATGGAAAATTTGTGGAGGGAGTTGAAAGTCCGTGTTGCCCAGCGACAGCCCCAAAACATCACTGCTCTAGAGGAGATCTGCATGGAGGAATGGGCCAAAATACCAGCTAAGTGTGTGCAAACCTGGTGAAGACTTACAGGAAACGTTTGACCTCTGTCATTGCCAACAAAGGTTATGTTACAAAGTATTGAGTTGAACTTTTGTTATTGACCAAATACTTATTTTCCACCATAATTTACAAATAAAGTCTTTAAAAATCCTACAAAGTGATTTCCTGGATTTTTTTTTTCTCATTTTGTCTCTCATAGTTGAAGTGTACCTATGATGAAAATTACAGACCTCTCTCATCTTTCTAAGTAGCAGAACTTGCACAATCAGTGGCTGACTAAATACTTTTTTGCCCCACTGTAACAACTAGAATGACAATGCACATTTTAAATTCTCCTGCTGGTCCGTTCTGCAGTAGGAACAATATGAATGTTATGAACATAGTGTAGATGTTTTGGAGATGCTCAGTCTGTCTTTAACTGTCAACTAAATGTCAATTAAATGCAACTAAATCTAAAGCTGAGTGTTACAGATTCTATTAAATCCAACCATAAGCCTAACACTAACCTTAACCTCAACACAAAACCTACACTTTCTCTTAAACTTATCCCTTTATCATAATGTTGTTGATAATCAACGATCACTAGATTAAGTATCACCAACAATAAAAAAAAAATTTTTACATTAAGAAAAAATTCACCAGAAAAATTTACATAACCATTTTCCAGCCTTTATCTCCTAGAATTAAACAGGCTGTTTCAGTTACTGTGCCTTTAAGACTGATTTGCTTCTTTCTGATTCGCTGCTAGAAGCTCAAACACTCCTTATAACTCCAGCATCAGTGGGTGGGGCTAAACTGCTACAGCCTGAATAGGTGGATATATGTAAATGAGTTGGTTCTTGTGACATCACAATGTTTTGCAGCTTAGGCTCCCATATATGGACAGTATGGACTACGGAGTGAATGGTACATTGTGAAAACTTAACGATGTTTACATATTACTTCAAATTAGAGATCTGCTAATTTTGAGAGGAGCAGGCAGTTAACCAGTGCGGGCGGGAGCGGGACAACACATACATGCAAAGAAATTCTGCAAATAAATAAAGATAATAATGATAACGATCATTGGATAATTACAATATATACATAATATATAACAAAAAAATAATGAAACTGAATAAACTCAATGTAAATATTTGTGAAGACACCAATCACATGAACAGCCTGCACACTGCTTTCTTTTAGGCTACAGAGATGTTGGAGCTTTCAGACAATCAGACGTCCACAGCTGTGGTGAGTGCTCTTCAGAAAGGCCGAAACAAGAAAATAAAGCTGACCAAAGGCAAGTCAGCACTGATCTTCTGTGGGAGATGAATAAAATTATAAAAAAAAAAATTATAAAAAAAAACAGAAAATGTTTATCATAACTTCTGCACAGCAAATTCAGCAAATAAACAGTAATTTTGCATTTAAATGTGCAGAAGTATGTTCTCCATAGAGGATGTGTGCTTCTTTTCACTCTGAAATCAATGGCATTTGACCACCCAAACTTTGGCATATGACTGTAATTATTAGCAGTGGTGAACAGTAACGAAGTAAATGTAATTCATTACTGTACTTAAGTAGTTTTTTGTGTATCTGTACTTTACTGAAGTTTTTCCATTTTGGGTGACTTTTTACTTTCACTCCACTACATTTCAAAGTCAAATATCTCACTTTTTACTCCACTACATTATGAGAAATCTGTCGTTCCTTTTGGTTTATGTGTGCATAAAAACGTAACATGTCAAAACGAAAGAAGCGTGAAGCAGGAACACCAATCAGGGCACAGCGCACTTAGTTTTGAGCTTGTTTTGACCTGTTGGTCATACCGACCCAGTGCAGCACACGGTTCAACATCAGTGCAGCAGAGTCTATTCAACATAAATGATGAACTAACCTAACTTTGTGTAAACAGACCACAATATAGAAATATGTACACATATGCAGTTGTGACTGACGTGTCTTTTTTCTGAATTTATACAAACACTTTCATTTTATAGTAAATTAGTTTAGGCTAGTTTATGTTTATGAACAGAGACCTACAGATGCAGTTTAGTAAAGGAAACTCATTTGTGAATCTGAGTTTAAAGTTTTTATTAAACTTAAACTTGTAAATAAATCTTAAACTGAAACTTTGCTTGTTTGTAAATAGTGATTTCAGAGCCACTCAGTTCTACCTGATGGAAACTGTTTACCTTCAGTGTTTTGTGCTTATGATAGTTTTAATAGACATCAGCGTCACTAATTAATGACTCTATTAAAAGACTGGTTTACCAAGAGAGACACTGGAGTATTTTCACCTAAAATGAGTTCATATAAGAGTCTTGTTACAAAAATAATAATAGGACATCAGAGCCATAATTAATCTTTTAGTACTTTTACTTTTGATACATTAGAAGGTGAATACTTTAGTACTTTTACTCAAGTGGAGGTCTAAAGGGAGGAACTTCTACTTTTACTGGAGTAATATTTTACCTTGGGTATCTCTACTTTAACTCAAGTACATGATTTGTGTACCTCGCCCACCACTGATTATTAGAGACAGTCAGCCTGCGATATACGTCCTGGTATTCAGGGGGTCCCATGTTAGCTGGCTACTTCAGTGTTATCTGGCTGCTAACTCGTTTGCCATAGTGGTGCTGACGCTTCAGGTGGTTAATTTAACAGTTCAACTTTTGGAAACACTCTTTGCTAGTTTGGTAATGTGCTCTTCCTCACTTTAACTGAGATCTTACTCATCTCCTTTTTGGTCTTCAGTTTAGGGACTGAGTAACAGTTCGGAAATTGGGCGAGTTACAGTTGATAAGCTAGTAAGGACCAACTGGGTAAACCAGTGTGCTACAGCGCCACCCTGAGGCAGAGCAGTGCTGCAGCTCTAGCTAGTTAAGAATATCAAAGACAGAAGTTGATTGTGGGTGCAGCAGCTAAACAATGAGCATCTATTTTCCCTGACAAACAGCATAACATCATAATAAGTTTATTCTCAGGGACCAGCCAGAATTTTGATTGAGACATTCAGAGGGTCCAAGAGGTTAGTTAGAGCATCCCAGACCCCCTGGAACCCCTAATTAACCTCTTGGATCCCCCAGAATTTTGATTTTGAGATATTCAGGGGGTCCAAGAGGTTCATTAGAGCATCCCAGACCCCCAGGAACCCCTAATTAACCTCTTGGATCCCCCAGAATTTTGATTTTGAGACATTCAGGGGGTCCAAGAGGTTGATTAGGGGGTCCCAGACCCCCAAGACCCCTTGTATTTCGCACCTTGGTCACAGCCCTGCTCTCAAAGTTCCCTTTCCTGGCTCCACCCCTTCCAGTCTCCTTCCTCGTCATCATCGTTTGCACCTGTGTTTAGTTTATTTCCTGTCTTTCCCAGGTGCTTGTGTAAAAAGCCCTCATGTTTCTCTTCCTCTTCATGTTTGCCACACAGACTGTTTTGTCTTGCTGTGCTTGTCTCCTTTTGTTTTATGTTTCCTTGTTGTTTTGGTTTAGCCTTTTTGGTTTAATAAAGTTCTAATAACCCGTGTCTGCACCCTCAGCACCCCTCCATTGTGCCAGTGGATAAAAAGGGACACAGAATCTTCTTTTTTAATGTGCTCATACATCATAAAACGTGCTGAGGGTGAACCGATAAATCTGTGAGAGTGAGTTTACCTCAAAGCACCTTACAAAGTAATGAGAGGGGGCAAAGTGTAAGATGTTTTTAAAAAAAAACGAGGTGGAAACGCCGGCTAGGAATATATTTAAGCTTTCAGATATATTTCATGCAGTGGTTGCATATAACACTAGTCATTAAATATGCATGAAGGCATCATTAATCACCAGGATTTGCATATGGTGCAAAATGGTGTGGGGTACATCAGAACTTTTGATCATTATTTATTTATGCAGTTGTGTTTGACAGGCTGCTGGTTAGCTGGGAAAACGTAAAAAAGGCAAGATCACATATATCACAGTAAAATAAATAGTAAGGAATACAAAATAGCATAAAGATAAATGCATGAAAACATCTCAAGAGTTCCTGTTTCACGGAGGTACATTTAAAATGCTGACTCGGGGCGCTTTAAGCTGCTCCTGACTTTATTTATGCAGTTCCTCTCCTTGAAATGTAAAGCCTGGCATACAGTGTATTGGCATATTTTATGAATCAAAAGGAGCCGCCTTTCATTTTTTGTATTAAGCTGAATTATAAATGACTTTTTCCAAGGTGGAGGAGCTGCACCAGTATGAAACTGCTCCTCATTCGCTGCATCTTTCAGCATAATCCTGAAGTGATTAGACCAGTGTTTCATAGTTCTAGCTCTGTGGACCACCTGTTGGCTTGGTTTCACTCCTCAATTCAGTCAAGGATTTGACGACTTCATCAATAGCTACTGATATGACTCACATGAATGGAAACACAAAACTGTAGTGCAATTGGACTACAGAATATAGCAGAATGGAGAAGGTAGCGCTCTAAATCACCTTATCATAGAACAATAGATCAGATATTTTGATAGCCTAAATTACTTAATAGAGGGTAAGTACTAACCTGCAGCTGAGTCTGTGTAATATACTCCTTAAACGTTAAAATAACGAGTAATAAAATATTAGAAAAACGAAGTACCTATGTTATACTAATGACATGCTTAACTGCAATAGAACTACTTAATGGCTAAGACAAATTATCACAGCATTGGCTCTACCTAATAAGCAACATAAGCAGCTACGTATGGCCCTGTGGCTTCCAGGGGGCACCCTAACAGTTTCTAGGATATTACTGAATCCCTGTGCTGTCTAAGATGCTCCAGTTAGGGGAACTACATCTGGTTAGTCATGTCTCAAAACGAATGTACACATCTGGAATTGAAAAACAGAAAAAAAACAAGACAATGAGGGGAAAAAAACCTTGAGTATGCATTTGTTTCAACTTGGACAACAAGAAGTAGTGGATCTGGGGTCTGTCAAACAAAGCACTAACTTAAGCCCTATTCAAACTGGATTAGTTTTACTTGAGGAAATGTTGAGTGATTATTGATGAAATCCGCGATGCCCTCAGTAATACAGGGAGATTCACTCGAAAGAGGCCCCGAATATTCTGTTGTAACTCCCGTTAGGATGAAGCAATCAGAACCAAAAAAAAAACGCTACATACCTTGACGTATGTGTAATCGATTGCATCACACGCGATGCTGGAAGTGATCTCCATGAAGGGATACGGGGTTATGCACCCAGAAGTTGCAAACGGAGGTTAAATGTCGCGACGGCTGTCCAGCGCCTACCTCATCGCTCCGACGCAGGGGCATCCCAGCTTCTTGGAAAGCTCCATATACTGAGGAGCACGTTGCACGTTGTTTCATTCAGATTGCTTCGTCCTAGAGAGAGTTATTACAGAATATTCAGGGCCTCTTTCGAGTGAATCTCCCTGTAGTAGTCCTGCTTGAAATGACATCGCAGTAATGAAATTGGGCAACAGAAAATGGCGCCTCTGTTTCTTTTCTTTTTTTTGCGACCTGAAGACAAGGCTAACTGCTAAAATGAAGCTTGATTTGACCCAGTTCCTTAATCATCAAGCTCATGACCAGACTACTGAAATCCACAATAATTCAGTCTATATTCCCTTGATCTATGATTATACACCATAATTTCAAATCGCCATTGATAACGGGCATCACCTCAAACCTCATCACCTCCTTTGTCCAGTGTGGCTTTTACATTTTATTTGCATTTGTTTTGTTTGCAACCACATTTAACATTTTGCCATACAATATATTATTATTGTTCGGAAGTGTGGCACCTGCCACATAATACTGAGGTCAAAGTCTGCTCAGTGATGTTTCGATCTGGGCTATTTGGGGCAATTTAGGGAAATTACACAGATCTCTCATCCCATACAAATCAGCCAGTCAAATCACGCACAAATTACATTCCCAGTCCTCCTCTGGTGAAACGAATCCAGCTTGAATAAGACTTTAGACAGGCTTTCTACAAACACAGCTGTGATTAACTCATTCTACAACAAAGTCTTAACATGACTTTTACACTAAGCTTAACGTTAGCTGGGTAGGCAAGAAATACTGTGTGGTGAGGATCCAGAATGCTGAGAAGCTTATCTGTAATTTAGACTGAAACTTATCAGAACTCTAATTTAGAAGTAACTCATCAGCAATACTCAAATTAGCCAGTTATATATAATGTATATCATTTAGACATCATCATTGTCATTAGTTAGTCTCTAACTTTACAGTATATCAGCTAGCAAGATGGGGGCCCGCAAAAATCCTGCTTAGGGCCCCCAGAAAACCACAGCTGGCCCTGGGAGGAGAAAATTTCTAATCAAAATTAAGAAAATCAGTCTTATTTCACGAAGTATTTTATTGGAGTACATGTACAGTGGTGTGAAAAAGTGTTTGCCCCCTTCCGGATTTCTTATTCTTTTGCATGTTTGTCACACTTAAATGTTTCAGATCACCAAACAAATTTAAATATTAGACAAAGATAACACAAGTAAACACAAAATGCAGTTTATAAATGAAGATCTTTATTATTAAGGGAAAAAGAAATCCAAACCTACAGGGCCTCTGAATGGCTTAAGAAAAACAAAATTAAGACTTTGGAGTGGCCTAGTCAAAGTCCTGACCTGAATCCGATTGAGATGCTGTGGCACGACCTTAAAAAGGCAGTTCATGCTCGGAAACCCTCCTATCTTTGTCTAATATTTAAATTTGTTTGGGGATCTGAAACATTTAAGTGTGACAAACATGCAAAAGAATAAGAAATCAGGAAGGGGGCAAACACTTTTTCACACCACTGTATAATATAACATACTAAACAGAGTAGACTAGACATGTTAATATTAAAGGGCTCATATCCTCACACACCCCAAAACAGGTTTGGTATGTTATTGTGCCTTCAAGACTGATACATGTAAAAGATGTCTGTTCTGATTTGTTGTTCTGGATTGTACCTCGTTCAAAAAGTAGTTTGGACTGAAACACTCCTTACATTGTCAAAGTGAACTGGCAGCGCTAAACTGACATGGGCTGAATAGATGTTGTGACATCACGAAAATAATTAATTCAAAGCCACTTTTTGCAGTTTAAATTCCATATATTGACTGTTGGTGTTGGGGAGTAAATGGCACATTTTGAAACCTTAACAATGTTTACATACTATAATCAAACTCATTTTAAAAAAAATGAGAAAGCCCTTATATATAAATAAATATAAAATGAACTAGTGTAATACTAAAATAAAATGAAACACAGTTTGGTCAAATGATGTGTGAAGTGAAAATAAAAAACATTCTCTACAGGGAACAAAATTATGCGTCTTTCTGCAAATTTTAGTACAAATTATTGGCTTTTTTGCTGAGTTTAATATAACAAAGTTTTAAAGTGTGCCTTAACTTTTAATTTTGTATTAAACTGTGTAGAAGTGTGCTCTCCGTAGAGGATGTGTAACTTATTCTCACTTAGAAAATCAACTAGACTTGTCATTTAACCAGGAGCACCCAAACTTTTGCATACGACTGTATATAAAATTGATATGAAAAGAGTCGAGGTTTACACACACGTACACATTTTCAGGAGACATGTAATCCTACGGTACATCACGAAGTAATTTGAACATCTGTATAATAATACATTTATTTCACAAATAAAAAATTAAAAAACACTCCAAGTTCCCACTTTATATTCCCTCTTTAGTCTGACCAGAACTCGCCCGGTCACACTGGGCATACCATTAAGGCCTTAACTGATCCAGAATGCAGCAGCATGACTCGTCTTAAAACTTCCTGAGTTTACTCACCTCACTCGACTGCTGCGTCCTCTCGCTGGCTTCCTCAAGCTGCTGCATAGACCGATTTGGAGTGAATGTCAAGGTATTGTAGTGGTAGGAAAACAGCAGAAACAAGTGGAGCAAAGTGGCCGAGAGCCACGGAATAACGTCAGAAAATATCTGGTTGTGCTGTTGGATGCCAGGGTAGGAATCAAAAAACAAATGACCTTCATTTTTTCAGAATACCACTTTCCATCTTGACATACAGCTCAACAAGCAGTGCGGCTGCATGGCTGCGGCACAACCCTACCCTGCGATGATTAGCCTACATTAGCTGGAATTCGGTGTAAACAATATATCTAGATAATATTCACGTTTGCATTTCATAAAGGTCATATTGTGTTGGCCCTACAGCTAACTGCTATAGCTACAGACTGTATTAGCCCTACATTAGCGCTACAGCATGAAATACAGGTTTTTTATATACACCCAGATAATAGTAGCAGCAGTAGTGATTTACCTTGTTCTAATATACATTAAACAATGCAGAAGGGTTAATACTGACCCAGCATACGAGTGCAGTTAGCCGTCAGTGTGTAACTGACTTCTTTATAATAGCCCACGTCTTGTATAGCTGCGTTTTATGTCCTTGTCACTGGCCAGGCAGCACATCGTCCATAAAACACAAAAACCATCTGACAAATCTCAGTGTTCAAGGTCCTGGACATGACCGCAAAGTACAAATCTGTACGCCTTAAGTTTTTTTGGTGTAGACACTTTTTTATATTTTCCACAAAGTATACACAGATGTCCAGCCATTGTAACCATTTGGCTAGGATCCTTCACCCATTGACCCGACAGTAAGCACAGGTCAGGAAACCTGACCTCATTACTAAAGGTTAGATTAGTGTTTGACAACCTGCATTCTGCTGGCAAACTATTAAAATAATTGGAGAAGACATCTGGATGATGCATATTCCTATACCTGACACCTCTATGCTAACGGTCACTTTCTCCATCCACAAAACAGGTCATCTCTGTTTACAGAAACAAAAGGTCTACTAGATATTAAAGTAAACATGAATTGGAAATCACTTGATGTATTTCCGAGTGAAACAGATGCTCAGATGGAAATAACTGTAGGTGGGACATGATGTTATTCTTCAGGATTTGATTGGAGCGTGAAAAACAGTTGTTCTGAAATGAACATAACTCTGTCGGTCAGCAGAATCGGTCTGTTTTGCAGAAAAGCCAATAGAAAATAACAGTTTGTCCAAAATGAAAGATAACGCCATTTAATTTAGATTTTCTGTAGTTTCTGAAAAAAAAAGATTAATTATTTATTGAAAGCTTGATTATTATGTATGTCTTATACTCTTTAGATGTAGATGAAGTGAAGCGCTGGTTAGCAGGCTCCCTTTTTAGCCTCCACACAGCTTCTGCTTTTCTTACACTGTCACTGAAAAAGCAGGAAAAAGGGACTCAAAAGTACCCAAAATGTGTAAGAGGAACAGTGTGTGTATGTGTGTGTGTGTGTGTGTGTGTGTAGTTGTGCTTGTCGCTCCATCATCAGCTGACCTGCATTACAGCCTCACAGCATGGCAGAAAACCTACAAAGAAACAGCACAAATTCTGCTAGATATTTGCACATGAATATGAGTTGCCAGCACGAACGAGCTAAAATAACTCATACGTGATTATTTTACAACCAGTCCAAAGACCAGAAGTGAGAGAGTGCGTACAGACAGAGCGGAGGTGATACAAGACAATCAGTCAGGCTGGTGGGAGGGGGAAGGAAAACATGCTAAGATATTATTGCTTGGTATAATTTGGAAACAGCTGGAAAACTGTGACGCAATCAAACGTCAGATGCTGTTTAGAGGCGGTAAGAGTCGCTACACTTCAGTCAAAGATTACAGAGAAACAAGAATTTGGTCTGAATGATGTGACACAATGTATTGTACTTAATGTGACCAACAACATTAACTAACAAGGGAAGAAAGGTCCATTTGATTTCAGGTTAATAACTCAGAGCTGAGCAACTGGTAGGTTTTGTTATCTGCAAATTATCTCTTAAAATCATTATCATTGTCCAGTATACTACTAAAATAAGCTAATTAGAGGATAATGTTGTGGTAACAGGACTTGTAGCTGCAGAACATGCCTGTCCTAATGGAATGTCGAATGTCTGTAATGTTTAGACAGAAATGTTCAGCGCAGAAACTAAGGCCCAGTCCCATTTCTTCTTTTTACCCCTACCCCTTGTTTTCAAGTGTCACCCTAACCCTGAGAGTTACAAGGGGTAGTGGTTGAAATCTTGCCCTACGAAATGGGACCCTCATATAAAAAAACAAAACAAAACAAAACATCACTTCATTAACAGCTACCAGCGCTGCTCTGTAGGCGACCCTGCCAGTCTGCAGTGACAGCAGAGGAGGGTAAAGTTCAGCTCCTCACTGCTGGGCTTTAGTTACATTTAGGGCATCATATGCCTTCAAAGAGGGGGGCAATTATTTATTATCACCCACCCCTAATTCTTCAGTGATATGAAGCTGAAGTCAGATATTCGCCAGCTTCTTGTTTGAATTTTCCTGTTCCACCTTAAATGGTGCGGCAGTTACATTCTGGCGCTTCAGGTGTCAGAATTGCTGGACGATTTAAGGTGGAACGGAAAAGTTAGCTAGCTAGCTACCGAGACATTAGCATGCTATTAGCAATTTTTTATGCTTGTTATGAAGAAAATGACCATAATAAAGTGAAACGACATTAAACTAAGATAATATAGTGGTTATCGTAATTTTTTAACATAGAAAATTCTCACATTTGTGGGTTTCTTTGGTCTCTTATTCAGCCGTCTTACTGTTTTCTCTTTTTCCTCATAACTCTCTGTTTGGAGTCTCTGAAAAACCTCCGTTTGGAGGGTCATGTAGCCCCAACACTTCCCCCTACCCCTCTATCTCAACAACAATTGGGACGCCCTACCCCTAGACGCGAACGTGCAAAACAGAGGGCTAAGGGCGCAGTGGTAGGGGCGAGGGGTGAAATGGGATTGGGCCTTAGAAGTTCCAATTATCAAGTTAGGTGCCAGACAATGTTGCATGGAGCTGTTAGACTGCTAGCTAGCATTTACACCAAAACCAGCTCCACCCTTCTGTCCAGGTTAGCACAAGGTGCTAACACAAGCTTGGCTGACAGGTTTTGTTCAGACTAACTGATGATCCACTGACATGTTTAGGAGATAAAGTCTCAAATCTGACAAAGTGAGATGCTTGTGTTGGAGTGACAAAAGCACAGAATCTACTGTTCTGAGGTGTGTTGTGCTGTTAACCTGCTAACTAAGATAGCCCTTGCAGCACAACCAGCTCCATGATGTCTTAAATAACACTTATTTTCAGCAGTGGTTGATGTTATGTTGAAGGCATGAGCTGAAAATATTGCTGATTTATTTTCTAGTTAATAACGTTACAGTGGAAGCTAATGTTTTATGCTACGTCAGAGACATTATAAAGGAGGAGAGTGGTCACTGGTTGAAATATGAACAGGAAATCTCGCAAAGCTCACTGTTTGTGGAGAAAATCTCACCATTCAATAAAAAATGCAGTGGCCAGTTTTGGGTTTTTAGGTCTCTTCCCATTCAAAAAGATATGAGCCTGGAAATAACTGCCTAGCGGCGTTGCAAAGATGATCATCAAGTAAACAGACTTTCCTATGAGGACATTGGCTACGTTCACATGCTGGCAGTGGATAAACAATGGCAAACCGGACACTCCATTATTTTCAATGGAGCCACAATGGAAAATTACGCCACCGCCAGCAGCAATGCTCTACGTTCTGTCATAACTTAAATTTTCCCAATTTTTGCAGTTGCAGTTGATGGTAGCAGTGCAATAATCCAGATGATAGCCATGAAAGCCATACATCTCAGTTTGGCTTTCATGGCTATCAAAAAGGTGTTGGAGTCCAGATCACCTTTATTTAACACCTACACAAGAGGAACACTTCTTAACCCCTAGAATATGTTTATGTAGCAATCTGTGTGCTTCTGTCTCCTGTTGCAGTATTTTAAAGGTAATTATAAATGCTTAGATATGTTATCAAGGGCAGTAACTCATAATCGGGACTCAAATGTAACTCATATATTCAGTAGAGATCAACACCTTGAATCAAGCTGCTTCTTTCTTGATATCTTGATGTGGAAGCCATAACCGCACTGACTGATCATATACATAATGCTGATAGAAGGTCAACAATAGGGCTGCAGAACACTTTTTCTGGGTTTTAGGAATACTGTCTGTGCTTACTCATTACTGTACTGTACTGTACTTGATATCTGTACTTAATCATTATAGCTTAGTTTGAGGTAACACCATAGTGTAGCCACAGTAATGAGGAGAACACACTTGAAGAGTGTGAAGGTTTAGAGATGCTCCTGTGCCATTTTTAGCGGTTTCGTAGGCATAACAATAATACATAAAAATATTTATTATAAAACAGATAGTTCCGGTCCTAAAATCTGATTGGCTGAGCCATGCTCAACGCCGTTGTAAAATCCACAATGTACCCACACCTATGACCATCTCACAACAACTGAATTGTGTATCACTGCACCACGGCACAAAAAAACCCTTGTGTTGCTAATGGAATAATCCTTGACTCTCATGCTGCTCGCATGGACCTCTGGGTATATTGAGGAACCCGTTTTTGTTTAAACTGAGGGGCTGGCAGCTTAGGTTCTTAACTAGAACTAGGCTTGTCAGCTAGCCAACAGGCTAAAAGATAGAAAACATGCCAAACAACTCCATCATTAATAACCTAGGCTTGAATTAAAGCACTTACGGTATGAGTAAGTGTACAATGGCAGTATAAAAGTCTAAAAAATGTAACTTGGATGGATTACACACTTCAAATGTTCATGTTTTAGTCAGAAGTCGCGTCAAACCCAGGCTGAATCCCAAACGAGATAGCCTAAACAGTGTGCTAGCAATGAAAGTTTAGAAATTCTAGCCTCTGCAGCCAAATAGTTCAGCATTTGTTGAGTATGAATGTGTCTGAATCACAAATGACTATTTTTTTAGCTGTATTTTGCTCTGTTGGGCTGCAGGATCCAGTATTTAAACTCCTACGTAGTGCACTATGTAGGGAGCAGGGAGTCGTTTGAGATTCAGCCCCAGTGTGAGAAGAGGGCGCCACTGGATTGGTGCTAAATAAGACTCGTGGTGGTAATTTGGTGACCAAAAAGTACTTATATAGAGAAGGTTTTGCATTAAACAGTGCTGTGTTATCATATGTTCATTTTTATATGATAAAAGTCATTTAAAAAAAAAAAAATCATGAAATGACTGCAAGGTACAGCGTTTGGCGATCGAACGTTCTAGTCATTCAGTGTCCCATGATTGCTTGATCGCTATACCATACTCTAAAGGAACTACATTTTTGGCGGAATACTTGTTTATGTCGATTATTATTAATAATAACTCAAATAATTTTCTGAAAAAGTATGTATTTTATCATATTTCATGTTGGTAATAAGCCATTTAAGACCTTGCACTACTGCGATTTTATCACAGGGAATGGAGCTTCAGAACACCTTTCCTGTGATAAATTGGAATAACTCGTGGCCTCTCGTGGCTTATTGTTCTAACCATCTATAATTCAACATAGACTATCTAATAATGATTTGAATTACACATTTAGGGGTAGTTTAATAGAATGCCCATGAATATCTTTTCTTCATTTTATAGTCTTTTCCTCTACACAGCCACCCAGGTTATGGAATGAACCTCCCCTGCTGTCTTTAAATGCAGAATGAAGACTGATCTCTTCAGTAAGCAGTTCAATTAACACTAATTGCACACAGCACACTGTGAAAACGACTCTGTGTTGTTTGTAGGTATATATTTAGCAGGGGTGTTACAATACGCATATTAATATTCTTTTTCCCTCATGGAGGCTGCTGTGAATCAAATACAGATTTTATCCTATGAAAACAAAAGTGTGATATCAAACATAGAGACATAAATTGATTATTGGTTTCCACTGTTATATTAAAATACTCAATCATGTTCCTAAAAGAGACATTTATTTATTTATTATCTGATATGAGATACTATTTGTGTTAAACATGGTGGTGCAGTTCTGTTTTTGCAGTTCGAAGATGAGCCGAGAAAATTAAAGATAAATGAAAATTGACTTTTTTTACTTCTGTATAAAAATTGTATCATACTAAGGCACAAAAACCACAGCACATACTGTATTATGAAATCTGTGCCTCTGTGTTACAGGTGTAGTAGTTAGAGGTCATATCTGACTCTAGACTGTTTGCACGAGCTTATTCATACTCTTCATACTCATACTTACTTTCAGAAAAGACTACTTTTTTGAAGCACTCTGGATAAATGCCTTTGTTAAATGCCTCAAATGTCAAGGTAAATGTTATATTAAGTGTCTGCAGACCTATCCAAGGTCTAAATTAGGTAAGATACAGGTAAAATCACTGTTTAAAGATGTGCCTAATGTGATACCATACACTTATACTTTTTGTTTGTTTGTTTTGTTTTTGTTTTTTTTTATTAGTATTTTTATTAGTAATGTGTTTAATATGATAAAATTGAATTGATCATAAAATTAGATGATAATGATGGCTACCAGCTCTGATACAGAATTGGGCATCCCTAATGTTTTCTGTTTAAGAAGTGTTAAGCTTTTGAGAGGAAAAAAAAAAAACAAAAAAAACAAAAAAATCTTACAGCCTGTTTAGTTTGGCGAATGGTATTGGGTTCATTTCTGGCTGATTCCAGGTTGTTCAGCTGTTCTTCTGTCACAGCTACCAACTGAAAAGCTGCTCAGTGGTGATGACGGTTTGGGAATTTAGTGTGGTCTCATCTTCAGAGTCTGACCAAATCGGCTGTCGGTCAAATGTGTATCCATTTTCTGTTTGTGTTCAAATGGTTTGAGCGTCTCCTACAGCTGTCAAAGTTGTTGCTTAGCAACGGCGTCTTAGTGGAGTGATACAGTGTTTGTGAAAAAAATGTGCTGTTATGGCGAAATAACAACACGGTTAGAACACTTCTCAACCAATCAGCTTGCGTGGCCGGAACTAACTGTTGTGTTGTGTGTGCGTGTGTGTATATATATATATATATATATATATGTGTATATATATATATATATATATATATATATATATATATAGTAAAGTGTATATATATATATATATATATATATATATATATATATATATATACACACATATATATATACTACTTTGTACTACTTTGTAGTTCTACAGTTACAGACTGTAGTCCATCTGTTTCTCTGCAGACTTTGTTAGCCCCCTTTTACCCTGTTCTTCAGTGGTCAGGACCCCCATGGACCCTCACAGAGCAGGTACTATTTGGGTGGTGGATCATTCTCAGCACTGCAGTAACACTGACGTGGTGGTGGTGTGTTAGTGTGTGTTGTGCTGGTCTGAGTGGATCAGACACAGTGGAGTTTTTAAACACTGTGTCCACTCACTGTCCACTCTATTAGACACTCCTACCTTGTCAGTCCACCTTGTCGATGTAAAGTCAGAGACGATAGCTCATCTGCTGCTGCACAGTTTGTGTTGGTCATCCTCCAGTCCTTCATCAGTGGTCACAGGACGCTGCCCACAAGAAACTGTTGGCTGGATATTTTTGGTTTGTGGACTATTCTCAGTCCAACAATGACACTCTCTGCTATTTGTTGGTCCATGGGGGTCCTGATTGTTAAAGAACAGGGTAAAAGGGGGCTAACAAATTTTGCAGAGAGGTAGTGGCCAGTCGTTGTATATGTATAAATTCCACTGTCGCTTTCTGAACACAATGCTCACGCACACCTGTTTGCCACTGCTAAGATGCTTTTCCACTAGTGCGCTGATGGGGTTTTCGATATTATGTAAGTACAAAGCTATTTGTACAGTTTATAGCTTAAACACAAATATTTGAAACTCGGAACAAACACTGAAGTAACAGTCTTTACTTTGGATGTTTTTTTTCTATTTGATATTAATGTCTTCAGTGAGGATTTCACTCAAAGCCATCTTTGAATATTATTGAAATCTGTTAGCCTGTTAACTAACACTTTGGGGCCGATTTACTAATGTTTTCTGACTTTGGCCAATGAGTCAAAGTTTGAACTTGAAACAAATGGCTAAAATCCTCTTCTACTTGGTGTAAACAGACTTTCATACAAAAAGCATTTGTGCCGAACATGTACTTATATATTGTTCTTGTCCTGTTTAATTACGAGTCTGTGTTTTCTTGAAAATTCTTCGTAGTTAAAGTTGCCTCTCTTAGTAAATCTGCTAAAATGATAACACCAGAATTTAAAGTTTGCTCAATATGACATTACAGCGCTGTTTTACACTCTCTCGTTCATCAGAGACATCTGTATGTGAAACGGCAGCTGCGGGGGTGAAAGTGTGAAGGCTGGCTGAGAGGCAGTGGCAGCGCTAATGCGGCAGAGACTTCACATTTCACAGCACGGTCTGAAAAAGAGGAACTGTTCAGGTACGTTTTTGTTCATCAAGGTACGAATAACGTGGATGTCCTTTTAAAGAAGGTACAGCAGTGGTCTTAAGGTCCAGTGTTGTACCTTAAATAATTAATTCCACGGGAAAGGTATGTATTTATATCTTTTCATAACCTTTCTTTGATGTAATGCCCTAATGCTTTAAAAAAGAGAAGTAAAACAAGAACCCTGGAGTCAAGACAGGGTTTATGGAGTCAGTCCAGCTTATAGAGCTATAAAAAATATATAAACATTAAATTTAAAATAGATGAAAATATGATTGCAATGGAATGTGGTACAGTTATACACACAAACTAAAGGCACTGAAAGTGAACCCGTGGTACCTCCCCAGTGACATGAGGGGTATCACCCCAGAGGCACTCTACTACCTTTTGTCCTGGGTGTGTAGATGCTGTGACATGTAGCATCTGTGTGAACCTGGCATGCAAACTGCAGTTTTCTTCCCTATAACTTCTTTAAAACACTTCATGTTGAATTAGTCAAAGCAAAAGTCTGTAAATTAGTGAACACCCAGTGTAGAGTTCAGTACTTCTCAGACAACTTTATGCCCTCAGTAGGAAAGTCTTAGCATTGAAAGCCATGTCCATCGACTACACCATTAAAACACAGGCTTAATATAGTGTTACAATATAGTCCATAAATGATTTAGTATACTGTGCTATATCTGTCTGTGTGCCACTGTTAACAGAGTGCAGAGATCTGTCTGAAATACAGCCGCTATAATCTGTCCAAAGCTTATCCGAAGGGCATAGGCTGTACGTTTCCCTCGTGTAATGCACAATTCAGCATATTGAAAAATAAAGTCATTTTGCAATATAAAGCTATAGGAGCATTGTCCTGCAGCCTCGAGTGGAGATAAGGCCGTTCAACATGTGTGCAAAGTTTCGTAAATGGCCTTGAGTCTGAATCTGTCCCTCTATTATGATACCAAAATTAACCGGTTTTACTCATTTCATCTCTAGGAATAGAATGACAAATACTCCTGTGTCTGGAATCCACTTATAACATCCCTACCTGAGGGCTAATTGACCTAATTATGTTTCAGAGGGCCACAACAGAAAAAAAATCATTTATCTTTTCCTTTCTTTCTTTAATTGTTTACTATATTGCAAAAAGCGACATCTATTTAAATTTAATTTCTCGTGTACTTTTGAATCACTTAAGACAGTATTCGATTACTAAGGCTTCGGAAGGCAGACAGCATCAATTGTCTGTACAGCATCCGCCTTATCAGAGTAGATAGAGAAGTGTCCCTTGATAAATGTGCATTAAAATCTATTAAAGTTCTCTTCTTTCACATTTGCTGAAGCTTATGAGGCAGAGAACTTTTTCTAATTAAGCTGAGGTATATTATCTGTTGTACTTTGGAGCTTCTTTATTCAGAGATATCTCCACGAAATAATTCTAGTCTAGCATGAAATTAAGCCTAAATCTAGACAAAAATGCTATTTTAAATGGTAAATCACCTTTTCCATTGTAATTTAGTCCAAGGCTACACGCTTAAACATAATGGATTCTTGGGGTGGTGGCATAGGAGAACCACATTTGGTTCCTTAAACCATCTACTTGTACTTTAATGCATATTATTAGAGTACATATTTAGTGCATATTATACATATTTACACTTTTTAAACATACTTAAATACATACTAAATGTATTTAAGTGTATTTAAATTAAGTATATTTAAAGTATTAAGCTATGATTGAATGTATTAAATGCTTTTAGTTGCTCTAGCAACGTATCACACAGACAAATGGAAAAGACTGGAAGATGATCAGAAATATCAGCATATAGTAAACCATTAGTACTGGATACCTCACTTATGTTGGTGATGATATTATCAATTGATCTTTTAGTATTTAATGTTATTCTACTAGGCTGGTTAATCAGGGGGGAAAGATATGATGCAATGAACTTATTAATGAAGTTGGATGGCTGCTGCTAAAGAAGGTCAAGATCAAAATCTCCCATCATATATCCAATTTTATTTTCCTCTGTGATTTTATTCAGAATATTAGTATTTTTTTAATGTATGGGTATTTAATTGTGCCCTGCGATGGACTGGCAACCTGTCCAGGGTGTATCCTGCCTTCCGCCCAATGACAGCTGGGATAGGCTCCAGCACCCCACCGCGACCCAGAAGGATAAGCGGTTTAGATGATGGATGGATGGATGGTATTTAATTGTGGAGGTCTATAGATACAAACAATTATAACATTTTTTACCACATAAAAATTGAGCTCAATGGTCACCGTCTTCGCCTCATCAGCCAGCAGTGCTACTAGATCACGGCTCAAGAAAATAATGTGATTTTTAATAAAACAGAGACGCTCCCCCACCAGGTCTGGCAGTCCTGTAGTACGAGATCAGACTGTATTCAGGAAAATGAAACATTGAAGCTGTGTGATTATTCAACCAAGTTTCAGGCCTAAAATAGTAAACTGAATTACTTATGTAGACAAAGCAAGTCAACCAATTTACTGAAACAGCTAGCCACATTGCTCAGCTATCAAATTCTAATTATTAATAATTATTACTAATTATTAAAATTAGGTACTTCTAAGATTCACACACTTCAGCTCAATTTAACAATTTTCAAAAACATGAAAATATCTAAACAATGTGAATTGCTAACATACAGCGCTCTGACGACATATGTAGGTCCACTGGCCTTTTTTGAATAGTAAGTAAAATGGCTATATTTGCACTGTAGACATTGTAACCCTTGGTTCCGACGACCACCACTGTAGAGAAATACAGTCATTAAGTTCTTCTACATCAAACCTGATCTGCAACCTGCACTGACTGAGATTGTATACATCTCAACCATCAAATTATATAGAAATTTTGAAAAGTTTGTGGAATTGCCCTTTAAAATTCCTCAGTATACTGCCTCGAGCTGTTGGCATGCTCACTGGCACAAGACGACCTGAGCCATAGAGGTTTTGAGCCACTGATCAAGCTTCTGCTGCACTGTGGCCTCTGTAAAGACGTCCTGCAGTCTTCCAGACTGCTGAGACGCATTTTTAACAGACCATGAGGGGAGAGAGCTCGACGTGTGGGGGTCGCGGAGATGCTCTTTGAGAAAGCAGACAGTTCCCTTCCTCCCTCCCCCCATCCTGCATAAGCCCTTCTGTCAGGACTTTCTCAAAGCTCTTAGTGACAACCGACCCACTGTAGCGCTATTTATTCATGGAGCCATTTGCTGCAGGGCTGAACACACTCTGCACATCCCTGCCTAGAGCCACAAGATCAGCACAACTGTATGTTAGAGATGGTGAAGCCCCAGCCACCAGATGATGCTCGGCGTTCAATTAATCAGGAATGTGTGGCATGTTCAAAAGCTATCTTGATCAAAACAAAACCTTAAGTAAATCCTCTTTTAACCTTTAGGAGTTGCATTTATTACCTATCAGTGGTGAACCGTGACCATTACACTAAACCGTGTCCTAACAGCAAACAAGCGTTCATGTGGTATCACATCCCATCACAATGCCTTCAGGATGTTTACACTGGAAACGTCAAGTTTTAGTGTCGATATAAAACGTAAACAAACCGCTATCAAATACTAGCTCAAGATCAGGGGTCGTTCTACAGAAACATCCATTTTTGTGTCCCTAGCATTTACAGATATATTACACTTAAAAAAACATGTTAGGGTTACAATTTATTCATATTTTAAAATAAAACAAGTTATTTTAACAATTACACCTTCTTGAGCCTCAATTTAGCAACATTGGTTTTTAAATCAATCATATAGAATTCCAAACACCCCAGAAGAGCTCGTCCCCACAGTCATGTGTGAAGGCTGGGGCCATATTTTGAAGGAAAAAACATGTTTTTATGCAATTTTAACTACAATAATCTATACATAACTATGGAATATTTGAAATAAATGACATAAAGAAAACAAATGCCAAATAAATATTCTAAAATATATAATGAAAGTTGTGGTCCCCAGGAGTCGTGTCACTGGTGTTGCTGTGTAACAAAAAAACTCTTATTTTGAAATAAAAGTCACACTGATGACATTACTCAACTTCCTTTTACCTGTTTTCTGAGGATCTATGAAGAAAAGCACATGGTGAGTCCACTGTGTCTTTCAGTTATCAGAGATTTTCTCATTTAGCTCATGATTTCATATGAAGCTTTTAGCTGAAGTCACTGGTGTGACCGACTTTATTCGGGAGTAACTGGGAAAAAATAGAATACAAATGGATTAAATTACATATTTTAGTGGATATTCCCTGATTGACAGCATGTGGTTTGATGCTCTGTAGCAGCCATTTAGTAAAATGCATTGTTCATTAAAAATGTCTCTGGTGTTCCCTTTCTTCACCAATGAGGATCAGTAACACCAGTGACTCCTATGGACAGATAGAAAAGTGGACGTTTCTGTAGAATGACTCAAATATCCTAGCTACACTATTTATCATCTGCACATAAGCCTATTTTATTATGATATTTCAGGTGCAGATTTTACAGCTATATAAATTAAATAAGAAATAATAATAAAAAACAATAATATTTATAGTAAATACAAGAACCAACATGCAACATTAGTAGCCTATACTGGATAACACTGGTTATTTGGTTAACCAACTTACCTTGATGAGCTAATGATGTGCCTAACTTGGCTCAATAATGTAGTTAAACATGGCATTTCTATTATTTGGAACATTATTTTATTGTGTTTTTTTTTTCATTGCAAACCATCTAACAGAATAAAATCTTATCAGAATAAAATCTGACAGAATAAAATCTAACAGAATAAAATCTTATCCCGCATATGTGAAAATAACTATAGATCCCTCTTTTCCATTTCGAGGTGGAATGATGAGGCACAAGGCCCATGTTCCTCCTTTTTGCGTGTTCACGTCTAGGAGTAGGGCATCCTGATTCTTGTTGAGATAGAGGGGTAGGGTGAAGTGTTAGGGCTACACGACCGTCCAAACGGAGGTTTTTCAGATACACTCCAAAAGAAGTGTTATGAGCAGAAGAAAAACTGTGCAAGATGGCTATAATATGAAAATATTGAAAGAATATGAAAGAATATGAAAGAATTTTCTCTGTTAAAACTTTAAGATAACCACTGTATTATCTAGTTTAATGTTGTTTCAATGTATGTTAGTTTTCTTCATAACATGCATAAATATTGCTAGTAGCATGTCTCTTAATTTCCAGTTCCACCTTAAATGGTTCAGCAGTTACATTCTGGTGATTTAGGCCTCGGAAATGCTGCACCATTTAAGGTGGAACAGGAAAATTAAACAAAAAAAAAAATCTGACTTCAGCTTCATCTCACTGAAGAATTAGGGGTGGGTGATAATAAATAATTGCCCCCCTCTTTGAAGGCATATGATGCCCTAAATGTAACTAAAGCCCAGCAGTGAGGAGCTGAACTTTACCCTCCTCTGCTGTCACTGCAGACTGGCAGGGTCGCCTACAGAGCAGCGCTGGTAGCTGTTAATGAAGTAAAGCTCTTTTTATCTGAGGGTCCCATTTCAGAGGGAAGATTTCAACCCATACCCTGTAACTCAGTTCCAAGGGGTGACACTCGAAAACAAGGGGTAGGGGTAAAAATAAGAAACGGGACTGGGTCCAAATATAGAAGTGGGTCGTCTGTCAAAAACAGCACTTTGCAATGCACTCTGCCACTCGCTTGGTGTTAGAATAAGCTGTCCAATAGTGTCATTTCTGCTAGTGCCCCTATGGGGTTTCTGATGTCATGTTAGCACTTTCAGTGGTCATTTTTGGCCAATCTAGATTAAACAGACATTTGAAGCTTGTAAAAGACATTCCATGTGTCTTATTTGAAGCTTGTAACAGACCTTAACATATATTTTACCTTGTATGTAGCAGTTTTATGTAGCAGTTACTCCTTAAGTGAAGAGTCCTGGCATAGAACGGCTACTGTTTTCCATTTCTAACAGCTGAACTGATTAGGCTAGCAGTCATATTTATAGTCAGTTGGTTCCACCTTGATTTGACTGTCACTTCCTAATTATGCTGGTAGTTAATCTAACCTGTAAGGCCTTCAGTTCGGCCTCTGAAGTGCTAACCAATAGGAGAGCTTGCTTGGCTGCATCTACCTAGATACCACAGCGATAACAAATATGATTCAGCAGTTTTCCATTGGATGTTTCCAGAATTTAAGCCTTTTGTTTCCAACCAGAACTTTACAATGATGATTTTATTCAATAAAGATTAACTAAAATGTAAAGATCCTTTACTTTTTTTGCCACGTTTTTGTTTCTTGACACTGAAACACACAGAAAAACATCAGACGTACAGACTCAACCCTGTCCATTCAGAATGTAAATCAAATGTAAATGTAATTCATTGTGTAACTCACTATGTAATGACATATGTAACTGTGTAATACCATTAGAAGAGTATAGCAAAGCTAAAGACTTCTAAAGCAAACATTTAGTTGAAAGAAACCATAACCTTGAAACGTCTGTTGAACATACACTGCATTTCATTCATTAATCAAACATCTAGTAGGTCAGAAATGTGTGCTGAAGCCGCAGCAGAACAGAATCAACATTCAGCTGCTTTTCTTTAATACGAGTGAAATCTACAGTGCACAGAATAGAAAAGGCGGCGGGGTCTGGCTGGGTGGGCTAAAGCCTCACAGGGTCTATGCATCACTGAATGGCTAACCTGTAACTCTCTGAAGCACTTGTAATTGGATTCTGAAAGACAGTAATGCAGCCTGGCCTGGCTCCCAGCCTCTTACAATGAACATGGTAAATCTTATTGTCATTTCTATTATCCTTCATTGAAGGTGTGCTTTTCTCACATACTGGAAACACCATGTAGCTTAATAGCGGACTGTAATGCTTCTGGATTCATCGCATGGGAATGATGTGAGCAGGCCAACTGGGCATAAAACCATCCACTTACCCGTGTAGCTTTCCTTCGTACTGCTTTCTGCTGGAGAGTTTCAGTTTATACTATTTCCATTTTTTATTTCCTCCATCTTTGCTGAAACTACTGCAAATGACTGGCAGTTATAGGGACGTTTGTACATTCGTACATTGTACATGCTCTACATTTAACCCTTGTAAGTCACAGGCAGTAGAAGCATGTTTTCGTTCTATATTATTTCTCAGTTGAGGCTCATTGAAATAAGCACACTGCAAAAAATGGTGTTTTGACAAGTAAAATTATCTTAAGTACAGTCAATGAATCTAATATTTCTCCTGTTGAGATTGTTGTATGCTTAATTTAGGATTATTAACCTTATTTCTATACATTTTTACTAATTTTGAGTAAATTTATTATATACATTTCTCTCACTATATTGGCAGATCATTTTGTTCACTTTAAAAAATGTGCTTTTAAAACCAGCAAAATTATCTGCCACTATAGCGAGATAATTTTACTTAAAACAAGTGTCTAGAAATAAGTTAGATAATCTTATAATAAGTGCACAACCATCTCAAAATGGGAAATATTAGCTATATCAACTAGGTTTGAGATCATTTCACTTGATAAGATGCCATTTTTTGCAGTGCAGGGAAAATTTAGACAAAAATGCAGATTCTAAACTTTAAATCAATGCCACATTTGTGTTCATGAGTATAAGAGGAGACATTATAATTTGAGTTTGATAAAAAGTTATTGTTGTGTTTACAGTTTTGTTTTATGGGAAGAAAAACATTCTTTACATATTTGCCACATTTTCAAAACAAATGGATAAAAATCTAATATGCAGATTCGATATTGAACATAAATTGAATGTAAATATAATTTTTTGCGCACCTCTCTACATAAGTAAATATATAGTTGTGATTCATTTGAATAGTATAGCAAAATGAAAGTTAAAAAAAAAAAGTCTATGGGTTGAAAGCTTCAAAGGCAGCATATATATGTGACCATTTACATTATATTATGCTAGTATATCCCAGTCTATCAGATTCTGGAGACAAGCCATTTGATTATCAGCCACCGTCAGATAATAATCAGCTCAAAGCCACAGACGATGGAAGAGAGGACATGGTTTTTCTGATGCGCCTGGGACAAAAACCTGTCATGACTTACTGCAGGGGGCTCAAAGTGTAAATGAGGTGGCAGGGCTGCCGACTGCAGCAGGAGGATCTGCTCTGCACTGGAAAGATAGAGCCAGAGGAATGAAACCAGCATCTGTCAAATGGAGTGAGACCCTGAAGAAAGCTCTTAAAGCCTGCAGATGACTGAAAAATCCAGGAGGATTTTTTGCCTCCCTGGCTATTCTTTTCCACCCAAGCTTGCAAACCTGTCTTCACTTAGGGTGTTCTATTCACAGCTTTAGGTCGAGATGAAGAACAGATACTGTGAACAAGATCACTGATGAGTCGTTTACATGTCGATTGTCATGGTTTTGCTGATTGGACTGTTCTGTGCATGCTGATTGAAGCTGACAGTTCCTTCTGGAGCCAACATTAAAAAGATCAGGCTACTGTACTCACTGTGTTTATGAACTTACTGTGTTTGAATCAGGGCGGCACGGTGGTGCAGTGGGTAGCGCTGTCGCCTCACAGCAAGAATGGCCTGGGTTCAATTCCTGGCTGGGCGACCAGGGTCCTTTCTATGTGGAGTCTGCATGTTCCCCCCGTGTCTGCGTGGGTTTCCTCCGGGTACTCCGGTTTCCTCCCACGGTCCAAAGACATGCAGTCAGGCCAATTGGACATGCTAAACTGCCCCTAGGTGTGAGTGTGTGATTGTATATGTATGTCTGTTTGTCTGCCCTGTGATGGACTGGCGACCTGTCCAGGGTGTATCCTACCTTCTGCCCAATGACAGCTGGGATAGGCTCCAGCACCCCACCACGACCCAGAAGGATAAGCGGTTTAGATGATGTATGTGTTTGGATCGTTTTTATTTTAAATCACTCCTTAACCTGCATTGCCGCGAAGCTCTCAGATGACTGAAATCTTTGAGTGTACCTTTTTCTCCACCCAAGCTCAGAGTAAGCTTGAGGACACCGAGGTGCGGACCTCTGTAGTTTAAGAAGGGTTTTTCACTCTCCTCCATTCATGAGAATAAGCAGAAAATCACACAGAAGCCTTAGCGACTATATATAATATGAAATTTCGAGTTTCGAACTCAAGAAGATGGTTACTTTTTCTATTTCTCACGATCCAAATAATCTCACATATGGAGGTCTGGGCTCTGGGGTGGACAGTCCATTGTTGTGACAACACCAGCAGCATCTTTGTTGTATTTGCCAAGTTTCCCCTTTTTTGTCTATTTCCCTTTCTCAGTAATGGCTTATTGACAGCTACACATCCTTTCAGACCCATAGCGCTGAGTCGTCTTCTCACAGTGGAAGGATGGACAGAAACACCTGTGGATGTTTTCAGATCTGAAGCAGCTTGATTTTCTCCTCTCTCTCAAAGATGAAAGCTTTAAGTGCTGTTTATCTGTTGGGGGCAGTTTTGGTGTCTAGCAGGTCTTACATGGTTCTTCGGAGTTCCATTTAAACTTCAGTTTGGGAAAATCCTGTTTTTTCCCCACGTATTTCCTCCTTCAGTATGCAAGTGGATTATCTTATACCAAATGTTAGGATCCCAGCAAATGAGATCATCTGAAATGTAGTCAATTTCTTAAATTATGTCTAATATATTTCATTTTGTGATTGTTTAACTTGTTTTAAATATTTTTTTATCTTGTGAAATTGTCTTATACTGTTTTTGGCAGATATTTTTGCTTGTTTTAAGTGTTACTTCTGACGTAGATGGCATTATTTCTTGAGACAAAATTATATGGAAATGGAATAAGATCATTTCACTAGATAAAACTGTTTAAAACAAGTAAAAATGTCTAGAAATGGGTTGAATAGTCTATTATAATATATTTATTTTAATACTCTTACAACAGTCTTTTAGAATGAGAAATATTGACCACATTTGAGATGTATTGGCCAAAATAAAATGCTTGCAGTGAAATTGTCAAATTATATCTGTAGTCAGTACTAAAAACACAGAGTATTGTGCGCATTGACTTGACCATGTATATGATCTCACAATGTAGGAATCATTTTAGATCAGCCTATATTGCAAATACAGATTTCAACAATAAACTGATACTTTAATCAAAACCTAATTACTGTCATAACATTTTCAGCTGCTTATTTATTCCACTTATGCCATGTGAATGAATTCTGAGCTTCAACCTTTCTGTAGCAGCAAGACGTGTGATAGTCTTGACTTCAATGGCATCAAAAGACTCCTTCATGCAAAAAAGCACAAACTCCTGGAAAGAGACCACCCATGTGGCACAAGACACAGAGAAACGTGGGTGTTTGGTTGACAAAAGATGCACTACTAGTAGGCCTTGAAGGCCGAGCTCTATGAAACAGCTGGATTTTCATGTTGTATTTTATTTTGCTGTGGTTTTAGAGCCTACAGTGGACATGGGATGTAATGGGGCATGTCCTGAGGTTAAGGCTGAAGAAAACGAGGGTAGAAGAGCCAAAAAAATCCAGCTTTTATTTAGCCGTGACACGTACACACCAAGAGACATAAATCAAAGGGACTCCTGTTGATCCAAACCCCGGATCAGAACAAACAAGAACAAACAGAGAAACCGGCTTCCTGCTGCATTTTCCCCATAGTTGAGGTTTCGACAGGACTTTTGAAAGGAACGGGGACAGATTCAGGCCAGCTACAGTCCTAATGAGGGTGGAGGAAATTCAGGTGAGGCCTGCTGTTCCTCACAGGGGGATGAAGCTCCACCACCTTTATCTTCACTGAGCCCAATTATTCTGCATTGTTTCGCAGGCCAAACAGATGGTACGCTGAAAAAAAGGAGTGCGTTAAATTTTACCAGGTTTACTTATATAATTTGCACATGAATAACAAATATGACATGAATGCTGCTGCTGCCAAAAGTGAATGAACTGAAAGACGAAATGCTGTTAAGGTAATGTATTTATTTTACCGAAGGAATTTAGTGCATTACTTTTTTAGCCTAAGGCTGCTCTTTCTGCAAAACAGTGACAGAGTCTCCTGCATTTGTAAGTCAGGCTCATGGGTAAGAAGGACATTAATACAACTTCTGCAGAGAGCAATGCTTCATGCCTGGGACAAACGTATTGTGAACATGCCCCCTATAAGCCACATTCACCTGTGACTTGTCTCACTAATCAATAAGCTAAACTAGGGTCATTAGCTAGGGTCACAGCTAAGTCAGGGTTAGTGACTCAATTTCAGCTTCACAAAACATAACAGACACAGCCGTGCTTAACTCAGTTTAGGGTGACGGTCGGCAATTTTCTGTTAATCCAGATTAAGATACTTAAGCTATGAGTAATCCTCATGTGTGTGCACGCAAAGCATGATGTTATGATGAACAACCAGTCGCCTAAAACATGAGGAGTCAAGTTTCTTAGGGTGCGTTTATACTTATACTATGTAGTTCGGTTCTCTTGGTCTGGACCAAAGCAGAAAATGGTACATAGCTGCATTTTAGTTCTGGTTGACGTAGCGTTCACACTGATACATTCAACATTAAACCAAAAGATGTAAACAAAAGACATATGAGTGAAAGGTCACGACTATTTCCATTTCAGTTCCTTCTGATGATCAAGACTCTGTAGACAGACTAACCAGCTGTGTGTCAGATATTTTCCAGTGGATGCTAAAAAATTTTCTAGAATTAAATCATGAAAAAACTGAAATACTGATCGTTGGAAAGCTGCTTTATGAGAAACTTGGTTCTTTAGCTTCATTTACCAAACCTGAAGTATGAAACCTGGGTGTGGTCTTAGACTCTGAGCTCTGTTTTATCTGCATGTAAAAAGTCACTATAGCAGCTTTTTATCGTTTGAAACAATCACTAAAGTTCGGCCTTTTCTCTCTCAGAGCGACGCAGAGAAACTCTTTTATGCATTTGTTACAGCAGAGTTGATCACTGTAATGATCTTCTTACTGGACTTTCTAAGAAAACAATACATCCTTTACAACTCGTACAAAATGCCTCAGCATCCTAACAAAAACAACACAGAGAGATCAGATCAGTCCTGTTTTAAAAGAGCTGCACTGTCTGCCTTTATCGTTCAGGATAGAGTTTAAAGATCTGCTACTAGTTTTTAAGGATATAAATAACCGTAAAGCACCGCTTACATCACAGACTGTCTGTCTGTTTATGATCTTAGACCTGCAGATACTGACCTTCTGAACACCTTCAGTAAAATACAGAAAACGTGGAGAGACTCATTCAGTTATTCTGCTAATAAACTGTGGAGCTCAGTTCACCTTTTACTAGACAGTCGAGCTCAGAGCTCACTTTTAATAAACATCTAAAAATGTCTTTCTTTAACTTAGCATTTAATGAAAACTCTGCCTCTTGGTATTTATCTTTTAATTTCATCTGTGTCCTTTTCTTGTGATTCTAAATTAATACTTATAATTTCTTGTATGACTGTTTTTCATCACCTGTCTGGCATGAAAAGTGCTATAGAAATAAAAATAGTTATTATTATTATTATTATTATTATTATTAACTGACTGGGCAGATTTTATGATGTGCAATAACTTAGATGATGTCCACCAAACTTTCTGAATCATGCTGCTTTTTGTTCTGTCTGGGCTTATTGGTTTTATTTATGCCTTGTTTCATATGTCTTGTGATATTAGAGCAATAAGCCATGAGGCTCCCTGTGTTACTGTGGTTTTGTATGACGCAAAGCAGCCTGAAATCCCTGTAACACAGCTTTGAGTGGCTTACTGCTTTTACAAAATGGAGAAACTTTGGCGCCTTAATACGTTACATAATTTCTGTGTGCAGCTAAATTGTATGTTGAGTATTTTATAATTAAATAATTACCGATTCAGAGCTTATGAAGAGATGATAAAACACATGCATGTATCAAAACAGCATCAGAAACTTAGATGTCTTTGGTCCATATTGCGTTCATATTTCAAACAAACTGCACCAGAGTTCATTTTGAAGCGAACTGAGACTGACCTGCTCAGGGGATTCGGCTCTGCTGGGATGGCAGCGCTCTCACTTGCTCTAATGAACTGCACTAACAGATCTCACCAGGATTTGTTTTAATCAAAGCAAACCTGCCAAGTCTGAACACAGCCTTATTTTAGAAGAAAGACAAAGAAATCATACTGTGTAAATATGCATGAAGTCAACAATTCATAAAGGTGAAAAGCAACACTGTCGCCACTGTATTAGTGCTTATTCTTGATAGTAGTATGATTTGTTTTCTCTGCCAGAAAGTGATATTTTTCTCATCACTGATTGGTCAGAAGCTCGCCCTGATTGGTCCAAGAACTGTTTATGATCTGAAATCCTGGACCTAATCCTGCCCTGGAGCAGGTTAGGCATTCAGCATAAGCTGCCATGGTGATGTAGCCTGGCAGACAGTGATCCAACATCATGAGACCAAAAATTCAGGGTTACTATATCAGACCAAACTGACACATGCATGTCCACTCTGGGCAGTAAAATACAACCCCATTTCCAAAATAGTTGGGACGCTATGAAAAATGTATATAAAAACAAAATGCAATGATTTGCAAATAATTTAAACCCTATATTTCATTGAAAATGTGTCAAAGACAACCTATCAAATGTTGAAACTGAGAAATTTTATTGTTTTTTGAAAAAATAGATGCCGATTTTAATTTGATGCCAGCAACACGTTCCAAAAAACTTGGGACGGGGGCAAAAAAGGCTGGTAAAGTTGTGTAACGCTTAAAAAAACACCTGGTGGTTAATTTTCAACAGATCAGTAACATGACTGTGTATGAAATGAGCATCCCAGAGAGGCAGAGTCTTTCAGAAGTAAAGATGAGGAGGGGTTCACCACTCTGTGAAAGACTGCACCATCAAATAGTGCAACAATTCAAGAATAACGTTTATCAATGTAAAATAGCAAAGAACTTTTGCTTTTCATCATCTACGGTTCATAATATCATTAAAAGATTCAGAGAGTCTGGAGAAATCTCTGTATGTGAGGGACAAGGCCAAAAACCAGTATTTGCTGGCCGTGATCTTTGGGCCCTCAGGCAGCACTGCATTAAAAACAGACATGATTCTGTAGTGGAAATCACTGCATGGGCTCAGAAACACTTCTGAAAACCACTGTCTGTGAACACAGTTTGTCGCTGCATCCACAAATGCTGATTAAAACTTTTAAACGCAAATAAGAAACCAAATATAAACAGGACCCAGAAACGCTGCCACCTTCTCTGGGCCCGAGCTCATTTAAAATGGACTGAGGGGAAGTGGAAAAGTGTCCTGTGGTCTGACAAATCAACATTTGAAATTCCTTTTGGAAATCATGGACACTGACAAAGACCACTCAGCTTATTATCAGCTCACAGTTCAAAAGCCAGTATTTATGATGGTGCATTAGTGCACATGGCATGGTTGACGTGCACATCTGTGAAGGCACCATTAATGTAAAACCACATTCTGCATGTATTACAACAGCATGGCTCAGTATTAAAAGAGTCTGGGCGCTAAACTGACCTGCCTGCAGTCCAGACCTGTCACCACTGATCATTTGGCACATTATAAAATGAAAAAATATGACAAAGGAAACCCTGAACTGATGAGCAGCTAAAATCCTATGTTAAGCAAGAATGGTAAAACATTTCACTTTCAAAACTACAGCAGTGTCTCCTCAGTTCCCAAACGCTTACAGAGTGCTGTTAAAAGAAGAGGTGATGAAACAGCGGTAAACAGGCCCCCGTCCCAACTTTTTTGGAACATGTTGTTGGCATCAAATTCAAAATGGGCTTATATTTTTTTTAAAAATGATCAAATTTCTCAGTTTCAACTATTATCAATAAAATAGAAATAAAGAAGAGTTTAAATGTTTTTAATTTAAATTTTGTTTTTATTTACATTTTGCACAGCACCCCAGCTTTTTTGGAGATGGGGTTGTATGTTGTATGTGAATTGGAGTTTTCTGTCTATTTCTACCACTATATAAAAGAAGCATGATGCCTTTATTGTTGGATGCACTGCGATTTATATGTTTAATTGCAGAAATTTTTAGGTTGTGATACAAACAAAATAAAAACTGTACATATATTTAGCTTAGTTAGATCATATTCTTTACATATCAAAACACAAACAGCCATTGTTGTCTCAGCATTAAATAGTTAAAAAGGAAGTTTTGCTCATAGTTGTCTGTAGTTTACTGAGTTTGGCAGAACTGGGTGGACACACATGGAACAAAAGCCATTCTATATAATAAGAGACTTGTTATAGGGTCGAGTACGATATTGAGTCCTGAATATGGTGCTGGAGGAGGTCTCTTCAGCTCACTGCAAGGGGCATATTAGATGTGATCAATAGAGAAAGGCTTGGCACCGCTGAATATCACTGAAAGTGCAATTTTAGTCATGAAATATTCATCGGGAGCATTGCAGCCAATGTATACGTGTTGGATGATTTATACCCTCAAGAAAAATGGCAGTACAAAGCCAAATGTGACCAGAAGCCCTGCCCACTAACTCCCCTGCAAAAAGAACCAGCTTGGAACACTGTGGACCTCCTTCATTGATTCTGCTGAAACTCTTACAGATCCCAAAAAGTAGCCTATGGTGGTGTGACATGAATTCACAGTAACCCCTGTACCACCTGTCTTACTTCCGACTTCCATTAGATCCTTAAGGGGTTCTACGAGGGTTCTTTTAGGAAAGGAAATGGCTTTTTGTAGAAACATGAGAGTGCAATGGACCATATTATCACTGTCAAAATAATCCCTGTTTTTTGCAGTTTGTGGTTTTCTGCATATTTGAGTTCAGTAACTGTGCTTTTCATGATGATTGGACCAACAGTAAAATCGCTACTTCTCCTGTAAAGTTACCATTTTGGATAGACTTGGTCTTTTGGACAGTGAATATATGAATGCTTCAGTGGTTCTTTGAAGTTAAAAAGTGGTTCTTTTTATGTGCCATTCTAAATATACTGTAGTTCTAGCCATTCCAATTATGTTTCACTTGCCTCCACATATTTATATTAGTTATTATATGCTTTGTTGCATAAATTATTATTATAATTGTATGGATAGAACATGTCTATAGTGGGCCTGTTGTATATGCACTCTTAAAAATGATGGTTCCTCGAGTGTTTTTTAGTAAAGAAAATGGTTCTATACAGAACCATAAACACCATGAAAGGGTTCTTTCCATTGTTAAGAGTTCTTCAGATTGATGAAAAAAGTTCTGTAGATGTTTCTATATAGAACCTTTTCAAAAAGGGTTCTCTATAGCACCAAAAAGGTTTTTCTATTATTACAATGTCAAACCTGTAACAACAGAAGAACACTTTTTGGTGCTATGTAGAACTCTTTTCAAAAAGGTTCTATATAGAACCAAATAAAACACACTCTCCATCAATCTGAAGAACACTTTAACAATGCAAAGAAACTTTTAATCATGCAAAGGGTTCTTTAAGTGTTCAGGGTTCTATATAGAACATTTTTTTACTAACGAACCATTGAAGAACCATATTTTTTAAGTGTGTAGTTCTTTAAAGACACTTTAAAAATGGTTCTGTCTATCATCATAAAACAATCTGCTATTGTTACGTCACATTATGTCATACTATATTGATACATTTCTATACAGAACCTTTTTGAAAAAGTCTTTCTATTATTTTTCCATTGACAATAGAAGAACACTTTTTAGTGCTACGTAGAACTCTTTTCAAAAAGGTTCTATATAGAACCAAATAAAACACACTCTCCATCAATCTGAAGAACACTTTAACAATGCAAAGAAACTTTTAATCATGCAAAGGGTTCTTTAAGTGTTCAGGGTTCTGTATAGAACATTTTTTTTACTAAAGAACCATTGAAGAACCACATTTTTAAGTGTGTAGTTCTTTAAAGACACTTTAAAACATTCTGCTATTGTTACGTCATATTATGTCATGCTATATTGATACATTTTGCTAAAGGGGGTAGAACAAACATTTTTTGCGAACCCTTTTCTGGGTCTTTGGTTGTTTTATGTACAAACCAAGGTATAAGGAAACAATGTATGGATCATTTTTGATTTTAGCCTCACTTTGGGTTCTGTATGTATTTAATAGGGAATCGTGACTGTTAGGCCTTTAGTAAGCCTCATGCTAATAATGCTAATTTCTGCTAATCCTCCATGGCATTTTCAATAGTATGTTCCTGCTAAGCTGGTGTGTTTAACCCTATATGGGCACTGGGGCACCACCCAACCAGGTACCACAAGCAAAACAGAAGAAATAACTATTAAAATATAATTATATTTCTACTAAATACTTAAGTTATGGTTTATATGTGTCTGTGAACCTGGACGGAGGGTTGAAAAAATGCATGTGCATGGTCATATATGCTGTCTCTGTGTGGAGTACAATACGTTCTACTGCACTGCCCTTAGCCAATCAGCAGCACAGAAAAATACTGACCCAGGGCACTGAAGAAAATGCCATTGACCGATTGAATGGCCATTGTTGGCAAAATGAACAGGTTTAGTCACATTTTCTCCCATTGAAAGTTCCTATTGAACATAACATAGCCTACTAATACAGCTGAGGTGCTAATTTATAGTCCATTTGAAAGAACTGGTTGAAATATTAAACATTCAGTGCTCATACTTTGTGTTTGAATAGCACAAAGAGCAGTTTAATGAGTTTCCCCAAAGGGGGTTTATAATTGTATGCCATAGTTTTTTCACTTAACCTTGTTTACCAGTTTGTTTTTTCCTGTTTGATGTTATTTTATTATTCTCATTGTTGTGACCTTTCAGCTCAACATCTAAATGTCTGTTCACACTACATTGGTGTGTCATTTTGCTAGATTTCCATCGTCTTATTTTATTTTCGACTGATTTTATCTATCACTGCTGTCAGAAAACCTTATATCTCCAAAATGGTAACTTTACAGGAGAAGGAAAAAACCTACTTTACTTTTAATGCAAGTCAATGGAACCAGAATTTTTTCCAAGTCATTTTGGGTTGTTTCTCTGCATTCTTCATGAAATTTACAGACATTTTCAAATTATGTCAAAAAACTGAAAACTGTTCCTTCCGAGTGCAGCGATATGCAGTGTTATCTGTTGAATGCTGCACTGATTGTGTTTGTGAACAGGCTGGTTGTGAAAGGGTTCAGCTGGTCTTGTGCTTTTTATTTCGGGGTTGATGTTCAGCATATTGTTTAAGGCTCCATTAGGTCTGTTGCTTTGTCTTGGCATTTTAAATGTGTAACATCTACAAAACATTGTGTTTAAAGATAAATTTGCTGTTGTAGTTTTATTTATGAGGCATTTCATAGCCCTGGCTTGTAACTCACACTCACTTAAGTGTTTTTTTTCCACAAGTGGAAGCTGTCAGCCCTCAATGGCTTCTTGTGTGTGTCATTAGAATGAACACATTTGCTTAAATAATGGTTATGGAAACTGGAAACATGGCGAGAGGCTCGTATTCACAGCCAGTGATCAGCAGTATCTAGAACATCCAGAAACCCTAGGGTGAAAAACCGATTGTAAACCAAAACATGACTGTTTGATTCTGTTGTCACTTCCTATTAATGTTAGTAGTTAATCAGACACATTAGGACTTCTGTTCAGCTACTGAAGGTCTAACCAATGGAAGAGCTCACTTGGCTGTATCTAACTACATACCACAGGGAAACAATCCTGATTGGACAGTTTTCCATTAGATGTTTTAAAACTGTAACCCTTTCTTGCAACTAGAACCTAATAATGAAATGAAAGTATTACTACAATAGTTGCAGAGTTTAAAACAAGAAGCCAAATTATATTATTATAACTATTATAACTAAAAATTACAGACATGCATTTTTTGATGTCTGTAAATCATTAGGCCTTCACTGAAAGCGTAGAAAGCTCTGAGGTTCCTTACTCCATGTAATAAATAAGTCAAAATAAGATACAGAGCATGCGTTATGTTTGATGGACATTCAGAAAATCAGAAATGGGCAAATGCCAATCTGATATTTCAATGGATGAAACAAAATATTTAAAAAAAATGGTAAACACGGTAAAACAAGGTAAAAATGTTCTTAAACAGCACTAGTTATCTGAGACTAAAGGCATCAAAATCAGATGAATTTGTAAAAATTAAAACGTCTGTATTTCAGCCTTTATTTCAACCAATAAAATGATTTCCAGCAACACATAGACATGGCTCTATTCTGTGTATGAATGAGCTCATTTGAAGAAGAAAGGATGAGTAAGTCTGCAGCACCGTTCACCCAGTGCTCTGCAACTCCTACTCATTCTTACTTCTACACCAAAACAGGATGAGTCTTTATGACGCTGCATGCGCTTTCTGGACAAAGACACTCCAACTAAATTTGCAGACTGATGTAAAAACAGATCATTTGCTCATTGATGAGATATCATCACATGATTGAAGCTCAGCTA
>NW_023494802.1:19953311-19980811 GCF_904425465.1 Colossoma macropomum | reverse complement strand
AGAGGGCTCATCAGGGAAACATCACCACTACAGATTTATCACCTCCCTTTCCAAACAACCTCAGTTAATCACAACCACCCAGCATTTTTAGCAAGCTAATGTGGCTAAGCTACATCTCAGCACTAACTTACTACTTGCCTGCTGACGGTTCCTAGAATTAGAAAAACCACAGAAGGGGGTCGAGCTTTTTCCTACGTAGCCCCAAAATTGTGGAATCATCCCCTGACCTCTGTTCGGGACTCGGACACACCCTCTACATTTAAAACTAGACTCAAAACTTTCTGTTTGCACAAGCATCTTGCTGATATCAGTTGCTGTGCTATTAACTCACTAATATCTCTCCATAAACTGACCTGTCCTGTTAATCAATTTCTCTCTCTCTCTCTCTACCTCTCTCTCTACCTCTCTCTACCTCCCTTCCTCCTCCCCTCCGTTTATTTGAGCCCCTGAGCGACGTCTGCCTGACTTGCCACATGTGAGTCACCAGAGCTCCATCTCTGTTGGCTGATCTGCGCCTCACCTGCATGAATTGACCCTCCTAATGATGCTGCTGCTGCTGCTGCAGCATAAACTCAGACTGTCTAATTAACCAGTGCTCTGCCTGTTTTTCCCCGTTTTGTATTCTAATATTTTATTCTAATGCTATTTGCTCTCCTGTGTCGACCAGAGGAGGATGGGTTCCCCTTTTAAGTCTCTCAAGATTTCTTCCTCTTTGCTCTTAGGGAGTTTTTCCTTGCCACTGTCTCCATTGGCGACGCTTATGGGGGCTCGGACCTGGATTTTTCTGTAAAGTTGCTTTGTGACGACACCCGTTGTAAAAAGCGCTACATAAATAAACTTTGACTTGACTTTTTGACTACTACTGAAGGTGGGTGATATGACAAAACCGAACATCTTGATACAGCATCTGTTGTGTTTTGGATGCTGGTATGCTGGTCAATCAGCATGACCATGATGGGTGACCAGCTAAAGCTGCTCCAGATCAGCAAAAACCAGCTAAGGCCAGCTTTGTGGGGAGTTTTATCGAAAACTGACAAAGCCTCATGGCATATTAAGCTAGTATTATACCCCAAGTTTGGCCAAAGCTTTTCTGGCAAGCTAACTGCTATCAAGCTAACTGCTATCATTACAAAGTGGGTTGGCCTTTGCATATCATAGCCACAGTGCTACACTTTGGCAAATGCTAACAGCTTTTGGATGATTCATCAAATTCCTACTTGCGTTAGTCATAAATTAGTGATGTGTCATTCACGAACTAGTTGACACCTTCAGTCGTTTTTTTTTTTTTGATGAATGTTGAAAAGACTTTTATGACATTGTAGCTGAAACTCAAAGGATCCCCATCTTTGATCTCTTTGCTACATTCCAGCTCTGCCTCCTCGTTATGCCTCATCCATAAACCTGCTGCTTATTGTGTTAGTCTGGCTCAGATTTTGTTATTGGAGGCTTTCATGTAATTCTTAGCTATGATTCCCAGAGTGCCTTGTTAGTTCTTCAGATTTTTGACTTTTGCCTGGCTTTGTTTGTTAATGTGACAGAGATTTTGAGAAGATATTCCCTTAATCAGTAATCAAATAGATTAGATATTGTGATCAATAACCAAATAGGTAGTATTGGCTAACAGAGAATATTAATTCTCTCACAAAGCGTCGGCCTTAGTCTGTCTGCATAGGAGATTCTAGACACTGGAAAGCCGCTGGGTTCACAGAGAGGCCTGTGTGTACCTACTGACCCAGTGAAGAGGGGGGCAAGTTGACCTTGAAAGGTAAAGCAGACTGGTAAAAACCGGCTGAAACCAGTTTTTAGGAGTGAGCTCATCATGCGATGGCCAAATTGATGGACGAAGTGATGGGGGGATATCAAATTACCCCAGATAAATGGTCTATAAACAGTTTGGGACACTGTTTGCGCAGTTCTCTCTCTCTGAGCCACCTGATGCTGAAATAAAGAAGAAGCCTTTTCCCCTCTTTCCACGAACGCAGCGTCTGAAGACTCTTTCCTTTTGAGAACTGAGAACAGTTATTAGTGTGAGTGTTCAGCCAGTATTAAAAGATTCCTTTTTATTCATAATATTATGTTGGAGGCCTGGGGTTGAAGGGGAACAGCCCTTGGTCCCGACAGATGACTGGCAATGGATTGTCAGCATTTTGCCTATTGCCTTTTAATCCCTGCCTCTTGAAATCTTTCCAGTCAAACTACTTATCAACATTTAATTGTTTGATTTTTTAAAAATAAAATCAAAAATCGCATTATGGTTGTTTAGTAGTTATTGTTACGCCCTAGGATGTATTCAGTAATGTTATTGGGACCATACTGGTCTTGTATTGCCCATTTTGCTTTCTGTTTTTTTTGTTTGACAATTTTCTTCCAGGCTGACGTTCTGATTTTGGGGGGGTGGCGCAACACTGGACATCGGTTTGATCGTGCTTCATGATTGGTCCACGACATCGCCGTGCTGAAAAAGCTTTCCATGTGTTTCAGTTTTGTGACAGACAACACATGGCTGCTTTAGTTTGGGCTTTGAAATACTTGCTGTCCTTTGTTGGATTACTAACCTTGTTATTAGTGCCAATTGTTGTCTTTTGGATGTATGGTAAGCTCTTGAACTATTAGCGACCTCTCTATTACTGAAAAGCTGCCATATTAGTGTAGATTTAAAGGTTGAAGGTATCATGCCTGAACTTTGCTAATTTTGGGAAGAAAAAACTGGCAATGCTACTGAACGAATAGCTGCTTGAGAGCTGAACGAGTCGGGTCTTATTGGTAAACTGAGACAGTTGATCTGACTCACTGAAAAGAGCCATCATCATCACAAATACACGTTTACCACCATGGTTACACGAGGCTGAAGTTTGATTTTTATATGCCACCTTCCTATTTGAATTTTCTGTTCCACCTTAAATGAGGCATCAGTTACATTCTGGCATCTGTACAGATCAAGCAACATATTTTTAGGATCATTGAGATGGTTTTGATGTTTACAGTTGTCACAATCTTAAAATGACTTTGTCCATGATGGTACAGGCTGATTCAAAAAGATTCATCTGATTTCAAAGCGCCATATTTTTACAACCGTGATGTGTCTAGGAACCAATCACAATCCAATTGAAAAAATGGCTCATAGAGATTCTGACTGTCACCTGAAGATGGCTCCCTTCAGTCTGAGAGGAGATGAGACCCCTGAGCAGAAAGCGTTCTGCGTTCTCCACTTCAATAAGAGTGAATCCGTCATAACTGTGCAGCGTGATTTTCGTGGGCAGTGAAGCTCCAACAGCTCAGAGCGTTCGTCGTTGGTTCCACAACACTGGATGATCTCCGAAATCGCACTGAAAGAGCCGTGAGTGCAGCGACACCCGACATGCTCAATCCAGTATGGGATGAGTTTGACTATGGCGTTGATGTTGTCTGTACAGCTGGAGGAGGTTCATACTGTACCTTGTACAATTACATAATAAACTTTATGCTCATTTAAACCATTTACAGTTCACTGCATTGTTTCGTACTGATTTACAAGTGAAATAAGTCATTTTGAAATCGGATGAATCTTTTTGAATCACGCTGTATTTTCAAATATTGAAAAAATCCTGATATGGACTCTTCCAGAAGTGCCCCCACAAAAGCCCTCTTTTGAAACACCTTAGCCCCCGACCTCACCAGAGTCTGCACTATACTGAGCTGGAATGCACAAGCAAAACAACTGCAAAGCAAAGCACTGTATTTTTTTCAATGCAGTTACCGTGCACTGGTTGTTATTGTTTATATGCTGTCTATAATTGGTATTTCTAGTGCTGAAGGTCCCACAGTGTACACTTAAAAAATAATTTAATGACATACACTTCCAAAAGTATGTGGACATCTGACCATAACACCTATATATGATTGCTGGACATCCCATTCCAAAACCACAGGCATTAATATGGAGTTACCCCCCTTTTGCGGGTATAACAGCCTCCACTCTTCTGGGATGACTCTTTCAGAGTGAGTCTGTAGAAAATCATGCCAATTTATTGAGGTCAATCACCTGACCTCGATAGATAGATAGATAGATAGATAGATAGATAGATAGATAGACAGATAGACAGACAGATAGATAAATAGAAAAAGAAGAATACATACAAAAAAACATCTATAGGCATATATACAACTAAAAATATACAAAAATCTGCAATAAGATCTATAACCTGAGATGAAAAAGGCAGTGCAATAACAACTGTACAAGGAGGCGCAGGTAACGGCATATAATGACAATACTGAATAAATATGTGCGTATTTTGGTACTGAAGCTAGGAGGCTAGTTCACATAGTTTTGGCCACATAGTGTAATAAACCACCTCTCCCCCTACTTACCACCTCAGTGCAAAGCATCTTTACTCCAGTCTCCCTGCAGAAAGGCAGGGAAGTTGCAAAACACATGCATATTGTAATCTCCTCCAATCTAGCCAATTAACCGAAACATCTTATCTGGAGAGGTCGTTTAATGGCTGTGCAGTGATTCCTCCCCATGGAGGTCAGTTCTTTTTTGATTGCATAGAGAAGAAAATGAACTCCCACTCTTATTAAGGATATAATTCATTCAGAGCAAGAGGAACTCTGTGTGCCAGCAGTAGGAAATATTCAAGTTTATTGTGCATCTGCAAATCAGATTTTTACTTAGTCATTCAAACGTTGCTGTAGGCAAGGAGAAATTGTGAGCTTGGGCTGCTGTGCGCGTGTGATTCATGTGCTTGAAGTCAGGTGATCTGGAAGTGTATTTGTTCCTTGGGAGCAGCAGAGGATGATGGCCTACGCTTAGTGTTGGGTTGTAAACAAACATCCCTTGGTTTAAACAGAAATGAATAAGTAAACAAGTAAAATAACAGGAGATACCCAGCATGCCTGAGGTACCTGTAATTTTCATTTGAGCAATAGAACAGAGTGTGTTATCGTGGGTACCATCATGGATGTGATTTTAGATTGGATTAGATTAGATTAGATTCAACTTTATTGTCATTGGGCAGAGTACAGGTACAGAGCCAATGGAATGCAGTAGGTTGCAAACCCATATTGCTTTTACACAGTAATTTGTTAAAGTAAAGAAAAGAAAAAACAAAGCAAATAAGCCCTGAATGTAATTCACAAGGTTTATATATCAACATTGTTGCCACAACATATCATATCTCCAAAATGATAACTTTACAGGAAAAGGTAACTTTCTTAACCTGCCAGAGTCTCTGCTGCTCTGCTAACACTTTAATCTGTGATCAGTCGCCCATTACAGAACTGACACCCATTACAGAACTGACTCTCAGTTCTGTCAGTCAGTCATTACAGAACTGACTCTGTGTGTTTTTCCTTTCTTTCCTTTGCCGAGTTGAACAGCTGCCCATCCTGTTCATTCTGATGCTGCTGCCTCTCTGCCTTGATCGGGTGCCACTGCTCGCCAGCCTCCGGACTGGCTTGACCACCATTGAGCTTCTTGCTGTACAACGCCGTGCAAACCTCACCCTCTCAATCCTGACCCCACTGATGCTGCTGTTGCATAAACTAAACTAATCAAATTAATCATTTGAACTAATCAATCATTTAAACTAATCAAATTAATCAATCACCCATTACAGAACTGACTCTGTGTGTTTTTCCTCTCTTTCATTTCCTTTGCCGAGTTGAACAGCTGCCCAACCTGTGTGTCTGATGCTGCTGCCTCTTCTGCCTTGATCGGGTGCCACTGCTCGCCAGCCCTCTGGACCGGCTTGACCACCATCAAGCTCCATGCTGTACAACGCCGTGCAAACCTCACCCTCACAACCTGACCCCACTGATGCTGATGCTGCCGCTGCTGCTGCTGCATGAACTAAACTAATCCAATTAATCATTGCTCCACCTGTTTTCCCTGTTTTTGTACTAACAATGTTTACTATCTGGTGTCGACCAGAGGAGGATGGGCTCCCCTTCTGAGTCTTGGTTCCTCTCAAGGTTTCTTCCTGTTTCTCTTAGGGAGTTTTTCCTTGCCACTGTCTCCATTGGCGACGCTCATGGGGGCTCAGACCTGTATTTTTCTGTAAAGCTGCTTTGTGACAACACCTGTTATAAAAAGCGCTATATAAATAAACTTTACTTAATTACTTACTACTTACTTAACTAATGGAGGTCAATTGAATGAGATTTTTTAATTAATTTTGAACCATTTCTATTGGAAATCTGAAATTTTAACATAATGCAAAGGGTAACTGGATCTTTTAAGTGAAAAAAGGTATAAAAAGTGAAAAGCGAGGATAGAGATGCAAGGTTTTGTGCAGCAGTGAGAATATGCCTTTAATACAGACATACAAGCGTTTGCAAAAGTTTGGCCTCGCCTGGTCAAATTACATTTTATTGATTTTCTAAGGCTGCGTCTCAGTTTGTACACTTGTTTTGTATGTAATGAATCAGTACATCAGGCGCTGGCTAGATCCTTGGATTTCCGAATAATGGGACACTGACAACTTAATTCCATGTGACACGGAAATAACAATACAGTACCAACAACATCGACTGGGAAGCTCACCCACTGTGCTGTGCTTAGCCATGCTGTCGGTTTTAGGATGAAATATTTCAGTTATTTCATGAACATTCTCATTTTGTTTACACTGAGACCCAGATACAGTCATGTGTCAGTCACACATAGCAGTTTTTAATGCATTTAAGCCTTTTTATCATGTGATATGCACTAGTAGCAGATATGCTGATTTCCATTTGCACTGTTACTTCACCTTAGCAGTTCATAGCAGCTGTAGCTAAAACATAGTCAACTAATGAGTTGTCTGGATATTTTTGAAGGAGCCCAGTTAGTTAATAGCCTGTTAGCTATTAGCAGGTCGTTCTACTTTAACGTCATTCGTTGTTCATGAAATACTTTTGAAATATAGTGTGTTTTTATATTATTATGCCAAATTTCAGGGTATTATTTTGTAGGTAGTTATAGTGACAAACATTAACATCAAAACATATAAGTAAAGTTTATACTGGGATAAATGCAACTGGTTAGCTACAAAGCTAGCAGGTAACTGTGAACATTCCTGATTATGAATGATAAACTGTGATAAAGTGTCTTGCTACACCAAAACCCTTATTGCTGGTAGGTTTTTTATTATTAAGTGCCAAAAATACACAATAAAAAGGATTTTTTTCCAGGTGAAGAGGCAAGTGAGACAGCATACAGCCTTCATTCTCCTTTTAAAACTTTCCAAAAGTCCAACTGGAGATGTGACATTATTTCCAGTTAGGGAGCACAGTGAACGGTGATGCTCACTGGTTTTTAGGGTGCACTGTTCAAACTTTCAGGGAACACAAACCTGCTGAAAAACCAGCATAGACCAGCATGTCTGGTCATTAGCAAAACCGCTGCTGTCAGAGCAAAACATAGTGACTTAAAATGACAAATTTTGTCATTTTTCAGTTCTTGGCATAATTTGAAAATCCCTGTTGCCCTTTACAGTGTGTGTCAATTTCAAGATGAATGGACCACAAGACATGACCGAAAATTACTTGGGAAAAAGTCTGGTTCCATTGACTTACATTAAAAGTAAAGTAGGTTTTTTCCTTCTCCTGTAAATTCACCAAGTTTTGTTCCGACAACAGAGATATGTTGCATTTTGGAGGCTCGTTTGCTGATAAGCACCATTGGAAGTTATTGTGCTAAACACCAGGAAAAACAAGCATACACTGTGTTTTGGATGCTGGTACACTGGCCAACCAGCATGGTCATGGACACACTGGACACTTTTTCGTATTCCAAGCTAAACCAGCACCAGGTCTAAGATGATTTATGCTGGTCTGGTGCTGGTTTAGCTTGGAATACGAAAAAGTGTCCAGTGTGTCCATGACCATGCTGGTTGGCCAGTGTACCAGCATCCAAAACACAATGTATGCTTGTTTTTACTTACTTTTAATGTAAGTCAATGGAACCAGACTTCTTCCCAAGTAATTTCTGCTCATGTCTTTTGGTCCATTCATCATGAAATTTACACACACTGTAAAGGGCAACAGGGATTTTTAAATTATGTCAAAAACTTAAAAATGACAAAAATGGACATTTGTGTCATTTTAAGTCACTACGTTTTGTCCTGACAGCAGTGATATGCTGGTATTGCTAATGACCAGACATGCTGGTCTATGCTGGTTTTTACAGAGATCCCAGGTGAAAGTATACATCCTCAAAAGAAAGTAGAAATGCAGTTTGTAAATAATTCTACACTTCTTATATCACTTACATTACTGATCCTGTTTGACATTCCCAAAGGTCACATTCACAGGTGTAAATGATGCTCTCACTGCACATTTTATATTAGGCTTCTGTGTATAATTGAATTAATACACAGCGTCTCTGTAGGTTAATTTACTTAGGCAAATGACGCTGTGTCTTCATTATCTGAACACTAAACACAAATACACACACCAAGCAGAGACACACACACACACACACCTCCTGAGACATATGACACGCCTGTGAACTGATGCAGACACGCATGATCATTTCCGCTCTTGCCTCTCTGGCATGATAATGCTATTAGTCCTTCAGGCTTTCTTCCAACTCACGGTTCATTTTTCACATAAATGGGCAACTTGATAAATACTAGCCAGTGACATAAGGAGATGTCAGTGCTGCAGTGCTGCCTGCACCTATTCATCTACTCTATAGGCTACAATAGGCTTGAATTACAACAGCGCAGCATGTACAGCATCGAATAATTCAACCAATATACATCCAAAGCAGTTATGATTTGTTGTGAAACTGTAGTTTAGCTAATTTCAAATATTGTCGCTGTTGAAAAAAAACTTTGTGAAATCATTTTTTGGGGGGGGGGCGTTTATTGATTTGAAAATGCCAGATGCCTTTTACACTGTGTGAACATTTTATAATGAATGGACCAATAGAAATGATCCAGCATTACTTGTTTCCTGAACCTCTTATTCACCAGGGTATATTTTGGTTTGTCCATCTGAATTTACATGACCAAATCATAAGGCAAATTATTCAGTAACTGCATGAAATAAATGTAAATTTTTATTTTATTCATTTTTTTTTTGTAAAAGTTCCCCTCAAATCAACAGAACGTGTTTTATGATCATACATATTGCTATATGCTTACAATTTACTGCTGAAAGCCAAAAATCTTAGACGCTGTTTGTATTTTTTTATAAAAATAATGTTTACAGAGCAGATCACTGAAGAGACGCCATCTGTTTATAGTTTATAGCCCAGATTTGTGGAAAAATTGGTCGACTTTCAGTAGAACAAAAAATTGAGTTCAGCTTCTTTTATTATAAGGGTTTAAAATTACATCACCCATCTATTTGACTGGACAGAAAACAGTTACAGCTCTCATACGACCCCCACCTTTAGAATGAGGCTTATGAAATATGAAAGTTATGAAGAATATGACGAAGTGTGTTTTGGAACCACCGGTGGTCTCAAGGAGTTGAAGAGGTTAACATACATTAAAATTAAGAATGTGAAATTATTGTTTACTTTTATGTAGATTAACCCTTTACCATGTGGTGTTGCTTCATCCAAAGCTGTTTTTTTTTTTTCGTAAACTGTAGTTCAGCTAATTTCAAACTGCTTTTAGAATATTGTCGCTGTCGTAACAAAACCTTGCAGATATATTTTTTGGGAGGTTTTATTCATATGAAAATGCTGAATGCCCTTTACAATGTATAATGAATGGACCAACAGGTACTTTCCAAAATGACTTGGAAAAATGATATTGTTACATTAAAATTAAGAACGTAAAGATACTTTTTACATTCATGTAGATTAACCTTTTACTACAGTGTGTTGCCATATGGCAACAACATTGTTCTTTTTTGCCTGAGTGAATCACAAAGTCGATTCATTTAAGAAACCGAAGGCTTCACTTGTATATTGATATACAGTGTCTGAACACAGGCTTCCCTGTTGCAGTCAGTAGTGGAGAGCGGGGCACAACCTAGCATATTTTGTTTTTTGTGAAATACTTTAAAAAAAAGTTGGAAAAGTCATGTGTTAGGAAATTTAGGAGCTAGGGGCAGATACTGACTTTCATGTTGGAACCACACGGGGGGCGCCAACCCCCTCACATACGCCTTTATTAATTGTGATGAGGCTCAGCCGGAAGGAGGAGACCAATGGCGGGAAAACGGGGGTTTTGGTTGGAATGGCAAGCGGTGGACCGGCGGGCGTCTTTCTCTCTCTCTCTTAGGCTCTCGTTGTCCTTTTTGAACTCTTAGTGTACATATTTTGGATTTTGTCGGAGCACACATTCTATTGACTGATAAAACCTGAACACCATCATGGACACGGCTTGAGCTGGTCGACCACGGGCTCAAGGCTTGGGCTGGCCCCAACCCTTTCCAGGTGACTCAGAGACTCGGCAGCAGGTGAGTTGGCCTTCGGTGGGGGATTTCCAAGTAGACTTAGGCATGCACTTTTACTTAGGTTCATGTTTCACGCTAAATCGCAACACGTAGGGCCGTGGGCCATGGTTACAGTCAGGACTAGAATATATTAATTAGACCTTAGACAACTTGCCATTTCTTTCGGCCTTAGTGGTTCCTGAGCTCGTAACACATGTTTTTATACAGGTAACATATACATCTCTGCTACAAACGAACACCTGATCTTTGTTTCTAGCACCTACTCTCTTGTACAATTCCTTCTTGTACAAGTGCAATGTTACAGTTTACACCGATATATACACCGATCAGGCATAACATTATGACCACCTCCTTGTTTCTACGCTTATTGTCCATTTTATCAGCTCCACTTACTATATAGGTGCACTTTGTTGTATACCAAAACCATTCGCCAAACTAAATGGGCTGTAAGATGCTTTACAGACTGGCTGGAACAAAACAACATTAATATTGTTCTGGCAAAAACTGACAAAACTGAGCTAAACTTGATATTGCGGCAGTTTTATGGCTCAGTCTGATTTGGTCAGACTCTGAAGATCAGACTACACGTTTGGCGAATGGTATTGGGTTCATTTCTGGCTGATTCCAGGTTGTTCAGCTGTTCTTCTGTCACAGCTGCCGACTGAAAAGCTGCTCAGTGGTGATGACAGTTTGGGAATTTAGTGTGAGGAGCTGGAGAACGAACTGCCGGCTGTGCAGCGAGTGGGCGGAGCTCGTTACTCTGACGTAGCAACAAGCTGCTCATTAAGGAACTATAATTTGGTGAAGGAACTGCGAACATTAAAACATATTAAACGCCGCGTTCACGGCCCAGTTTATTAATTTATTACTTTATTTATTTAACTGTTGTGTAAAAGCAGTAGAACACTCGAGGAGTGTGTTATCGCCAATAACATCACTGTGATGATCTACGGCGACCAAATCACAGCCCTGATGTTACTTCGCGATAACACACTCCCTCTCAGGTTCTGTTGCTTAAATATATTGGTGTATCGGATTTCTAAATCCTAATATATTGAAATTGATATCAGACTTAAATATCGGTCAGACTCTGAAAGAGATGACAATATAAAGTTACTGTTTCAGACGTATAAAGTTTTTTTCAGACTGATGATATGATAATTAAAGCACCACTGAAAATAACCATGAAATTTAATCACGGCAGTCAGCTGGTGACATTTTCAGCCTGTAGTTTGAAGCTGAACAGGCTGTAAAATGTAAAAGGCTAAGGGCCTGAGATCCTGAAGAGATTTTGCTGTTTTGCTTGAATATTTAATAAAGCAGCAGAGCATTTGAGTAATGATGCAGGGCCTTTAATAAGAGAGTGGGATAGCAGGGTGTGGACACAGCTGGACACTTCAGATCATATTCCCTCACTGGGACTTCACTGTAGGGGAGGGAGCAAATGATAGATACAATTCACCACTAATTCAAGAGGAGGAAGCCAAACCTGAAAAATTAGAAGGGAAAAAAGAGCGGCGTGGAGGTGCACATGAATATGAATGCTTGAATTTTTATCATTTCTGCCCGAGAGCAGAAATGATGTGTGGATATGAGCGTTTGGGCTTACTTCCTGCACGCTGTATTATTTATCTCTGCATTATACACTCTTCAAAATAAAGACGCCAAAAAGGTTCTTTGAAGTGATGCCATGGAAGAAACACTCAATGCTTCTTTAAAGAACCTTTTTTTTGTAAATGAGATGTGAGAGCTTGACAAACCTTTTTAAAAGCTAATGATTGATGCATAATATAAAGGCTCTGTACTAATTTGGTTTATTTTTAGGATTATTTATGCCATATAAGAGTATAAGACAAACATCTCTCAGGCAGTTACAGTATTACTTGTTTACATTTAAAAGATTGTAATACCCTGTGTAAGGAAATTATGTATTCATATGCAGGTTACATAGATATACATACCTAGATGCCACGTTGGGTCCAGTCACGTCAATGGTGCTGCTATTTTGGGGCGGTCGAAATCACTGCTGGACTGAATTCAGTATCATTACAGTAGTTTAAGAAAGATACTGTCCAGAATTACACTATTTCAAGAATATTGTACTCAGAAAGGGGGATAGGATTATATTATTAACGTTAGCACCTTCTTAAATGGTGCATCAGCCAGCATCTTGTTAGAATTTTCCCGTTCCACCTTAAATGGTGCATCAGCCAGCATCTTGTTCGAATTTTCCCGTTCCACCTTAAATGGTGCATCAGCCAGCTTCTTGTTTGAATTTTCCCGTTTCACCTTAAATGGTGCATCAGCCAGCAGCTTGTTAGAATTTTCCCGTTCCACCTTCCCGTTCCACCTTCTTGTTCGCATTTTTCCATTCCACCTTAAATGGTGCATTAGACAGCTTCTTGTTGGAATTTTCCCATTCCACCTTAAATGGTACATCAGCCAGCTTCTTGTTCGAATTTTCCCGTTCCACCTTAAATGGTACATCAGCCAGCTTCTTGTTCGAATTTTCCCGTTCCACCTTAAATGGTGCATCAGCCAGCTTTTTGTTGGAATTTTTCCGTTCCACCTTAAATGGTGCATCAGCCAGCACCTTGTTCGAATTTTCCCGTTCCACCTTAAATGGTGCAGCTTCAGGCACCAGAAAGTGACTGCTGCACCATTTAAGGTGGAACCGGAAAACTCGAGCAAGAAGCTGGCGAATAGAAAGCCAACTTCAGCTCCGTCCTTCTTACTGTGTTTTGGGGGTTTATTTTATTTCTATGTGTATTAAGATTAGAAGTGATTCACACATTGATGGATTTGCTGATGGGTCTGATTGTGTTTCTCGCGCTAAACTCGGTTTTTAATGTCAGGTGCAGACTGAATACTTTCCTGCTGGTCCGGACGGCGAATTATCACGATCAGTTATTAAAGTAATAAAAGCTACCGAGAGCAGATCCGTGCAGTGTAGATTAATCTACGTTTGAGGATTATAACAAAACAAATGTGGTGAAAATTGGTTGAGTAATAAGGAAGCTGTGGCTGATTTAATCCTGAGACTCATCGTCTCTCAATACAAGTGAATCTGCTCACAAGCGGATCTTGACCTCTCCAACATGGCGGACACGCAGACATATCGCCTCAGATGGAGAACAACAGACAATGCGGCATCTAGGAATGGACATCTATGCAGGTTCCATAGTGCACTCCATTTTCAAAGTTTGTGTCTGACAGTGTTCAGGTGAAGTAGTTTTCAAAAGATGTTGGGTTACTCAATATTATATTATTTAAAAAGTGAGTTTTATTCCAGGTTTTCATTATTTTGAAACAGTCCATGTTTCTAAAAATAGAATAGAGAGCAGTTCAACACTGCAATGGACTGCGTTGGGAAGGGGGAGGGGGGGTGATATAATCCGTGACTGTATTTTTTAACTAGAAAACATTGTGCTAATTATTCTTAGACATCGCCCGGGTCTACTCTGCCATAAACATCTTCAAAGAATATGTTTTATGCCAAAACCTGATCTCAAAACTAGCATAAAACATTTATGTGTTTGTTTGATTTACTTATGCAGACACTTTGAAAAATCAGTGGAGTTCTTCTCTAAAGAGAGTTTGAGATGCACTAAAATCACAATAATGATGATGCCGGCTTCACGCAGTTCTCCCATCATGCAAGGCACTGAGTTTCGTCCCTCACCGCTGGTCCTGGTTAAGGAATTTGAATTTTTGAACACAAATCAGAGCCACAGTGCTTATGTAGGTCAGTGTAAGTGAGTGCCTAACAGGTTGTGACAGTATTTTCATATTGTCTTCTGTATCAGACTCTGCTCTGGGACTCGCAGCCCTCACATGCTGAATGGCACTAAAGATGGCATTGAAGCGTCCCTCTGAGAAATATCCTCCTCATGAATGATAACAATGTCAAACAATAACAGTAACCACAAAACGCTGAAGAGGTGAGTGCTGTGCAGTTTCAGTGTGTAGTTCAGTCAATTTCAGTGTGTTCATTTTTTTTTCTGTTTTACAAGCATCTCGAGTGGTGAACGTGCATTTATGAGTATTATTACTGTGTTTTTAAGGGAGTCTTTCCCTGGTTTGTAGAACTGAACTGAACTGAACTGAAGCACATGCCCTTTGGCTTTTATTAGTCAACCAGTTGTGGGAGCACTCGCAGCAGAGGGAGGCCACAGACACAGAAAGTGCAGTCAAACATGGCTCTGGGCTGAATTTATTCAGCAGTCTATCTCAGTACACACACACCCTCAGATTCCCCTCCCAATACACTAATCGACTGTATTTCTGATTTAAAGCTCTGGATGCACAATAACTTTCTAACGCAAAACACTCACAAAACTGAAGTCTTACTGGTTGGCCCTAAACCTTTACTATCAAAATCATCCAATTTTTCGATTAGTATTGATGGCCTGCTTATTAAGCCTGCACCTGTTGTTAGAAATCTTGGTGTTTTACTCGACCCGTCACTTGCATATCAAGTTCCTCACTAAGACTGCATTCTTTCATTTACGTAACGTTGCTCGTCTTCGCCCGTTCCTGACCGATAATGATGCAAAAACTTTGGTTCATGCCTTCATTATGTTCCGTATTGACTTCTGTAACTCCCTCTTTGCTGGTCTCCCTGTAAAGTCTATACAAAAGCTACTGTACATTCAGAACTCTGCAGCTGGAGTTCTCACCCATACTAAGCGTTCAGCTCACATCACCCCCATTCTCTTTCAGCTACACTGGCTACCGGTCCGGTCCTGTCCCGTAAAAAGTTTAAAATTTTGCCACTCACTTTCAAAGCCCTGCATAACCTGCTCCCAGAGAACTGCTGACCTCTTACACTCCTTCTCGCTCTCTCAGGTCTGCTTGTAATAACTTACTTGCTGTCCCACGCACCAGACTTTCCACTTGGGAGGGAGGTCCTTCAGTGCTATGGCCCCCAAACTCTGGAATTCTCTTCCTCAATCCCCCCGGGACTGCTCTTCTTTCTCCTCCTTCAAATCTGACTTAAAGACTTTTCTCTTTAATGAGCATTTTTCTTCCTCTACTTTACTTCCTCTGTTTGCCCATGCTATGTGAAGCGACCCTGGGTTTGTGAAAGGCACTTTAAAATGTAACTTATTATTATTATTTATTATTATCAAAATTACGTGAAGCAAAAGAAACAAAAAAACTGTCTTTTACGGTTCCGCCATGAAGCAGAGTGCCGAATAGTTTGTCTGAGTGTGGTCCAGTTGGCGTGGCAGGGCTCAGTCTCCTGGGAACAAGGAGAGATGAAGAGAGACAGAGAGCCACCTGATTGCCGGCTGTCCAAAACTGGAGGTGCTGAGGTCTGACAGCCCCAATCAGCACCTCGGAGAGCTGCCTTCAGGTGGGATGGCTAGTAGAGATAAGCCGGCACCTCTGACCACAAGATAATGAGTTGTTTTACTGAATACAGGTTAATTAAAAATTGACTTTTTTAGTACATTTTATTTTATTTGTTTATTTGACAGGGACAATACAGATTAACACTGGTACATAAACTGCAACACATGTAATATACACTGATCAGGCATAACATTATGACCACCTCCTTGTTTCTACGCTCATTGTCCATTTTATCAGCTCCACTTACTATATAGGTGCACTTTGTAGTATATCAATACCATTTGCCAAACAAAACGGGCTGTAAGATGCTTTACAGACTGGCTGGAACAAAACAACATTAATACTGATCTGGCAAAAACTGACAAAACTGAGCTAAACTTGATATTGCAGCAGTTTTATAGCTCAGTCCGATTTGGTCAGTCTCTGAAGATCAGACTACACGTTTGGCGAATGGTATTGGGTTCATTTCTGGCTGATTCCAGGTTGTTTAGCTGTTCTTCTGTCTCAGCTGCCGACTGAAAAGCTGCTCAGTGTTTACAGACTCTACAGTTACAGACTGTAGTCCATCTTAGTGCTGCTGGAGTTTTAAACACTGTGTCCACTCACTGTCCACTCTATTAGACACTCCTACCTTGTCGTCCACCTTGTAGATGTAAAGTCAGAGACGATAGCTCATCTGCTGCTGCACAGCTTGTGTTGGTCATCCTTCAGTCCTTCATCAGTGGTCACAGGACGCTGTTGGCTGGATATTTTTGGTTGGTGGACTATTCTCAGTCCAGCAGTGACACTGAGGTGTTTAAAAACTCCAGCAGCACTGCTGTGTTTGATCCACTCGTACCAGCACAACACACACTAACACACCACCACCACGTCAGTGTTACTGCAGTGCTGAGAATGACCCACCACCCAAATAGTACCTGCTCTGTGAGGGTCCATGGGGGTCCTGACCACTGAAGAACAGGGTAAAAGGGGGCTAACAAAGTATCAGAGAAACAGATGGACTACAGTCTGTAACTGTAGAACTACAAAGTGCACCTATATAGTAAGTGAAGTGATAAAATGGACAATGAGCGTAGAAACAAGGAGGTGGTCATAATGTTATGCCTGATCGGTGTATATAGAGCATCTAGCTTAAGCTAATTTGCAGCCCCAGTCCCTGGTTAGGCCTTAAAAAAATATAATAATAATAATAATAATAATACATGAACATTAAAAAAAGGAAAAAAAGTTAATAGGATAAAATATGGAATAAATACATAAAATACAGAAAACACACATACCTATTTGTATGATTAAATCTGTGATGAATGCATCTTGTAAAATGTTCGTTTGTTTCTGTTTAAGCGAATGAAGCCATGATTTGTGGGATAGAGATTAGGTTGAAAATGAGATTAGGTTCTAGCGTTGTTGGTTTTACTTTAACTGTCATAAGAACTTGGGGCTCATAACATAACGTCATAACAGATCATATAATTAGTGCTGGGCGGTATTGAAAAGATTCAGCATTACTATATTTTGCACATATTTCACAGTATCATTGTATCAGATGATGTTTAACCCTTTAATGACAAAGCAATCGTGTGTAGCTGTTTCTGTCTTTTGATCTGCTCTTTGCCATTTTTCAATTCTATTGCTGCATTTATTTGATATGAGAAAAATTTGATGTAACAAAGCTGAAAATTTGTGGAATTTTCTTTAAAAGAGTGAAAAAAAACACTTGAACAGAAAGTCAATTTTATTGTTACTCTGATTAAACAACAATAAGTACTGAACAATGTGAATAAGCACTTTTAACAAGAAACAGAAGTATGTAAATGCCATATGTATGTAAATGCCGGGTAAAACTAATCCCCCTCTTGCCTTAAGGAAGCCTCATGTATCTTTTATACAGTGACAGAAAACACATGAGCACAGAGAAGCTCTGATTCTATACAATGATATACTTTACTATGGCCAGCATGTACATGCACATCAAGTCAAGCCAAATCAGGCTTTATCATCATTTCAGCTCTGCACAAGTACACAGTGAGACAAAACAACATTCCTCCAGAACCAACACAGGAACACAAGTGTGAGACAATACAATAAACACAGTGCAGACAATACAGTATAATAAATAAATACAAAAGACTTATAATAAAGACAAAACAGAACTCAGGCAGCACACGGTACTGAGAGTATGTGGACCTGTGCAAAGGAGGATGGAACGTACTATGACTTAGCAGCTTAGCAGATAGACTAGTATATATGAGCATAGCGGTCACTGAGGTGGTGACCAGAACAGACATGGAATACAGTGCTTGGTTGATACAGTAATTCTAGCAGCCAACATTGTTAAAGTGAAGTAATGTGCAAAAATGCGAGTATTCAGATCTACAGTCATATCAAAAGAAGTATTTCAGTGAAATGAGGTGGCTTTCTTGGTTATGAAGCTGGTGTTAAGGGTCCAGGTGAGGTTCTCCGCTAGGTGAACACCAAGGAACTTGGTTTTGTCCACATTCAGATGTAGGTTGTTGACTTTACACCAGTCTGTCAGTCGCCGCACCTCCTCTCTGTATGCTGACTCAGCGTTCCTGCTGATGAGACCAACCACATGCTGTGACTGCTCTGGTGGCAGATTTAAACGAGTTTAATCTGGGGGGACACCCAGGCCTGAAACCCCTCCTCCTTCCAGTTTAATGCCCTATAAATTACCATCTCAACCTTCTGTTTCCTGTGACAAAGTTTTTTGCAGTCCCCACCACCCCATCTCCTGTTCCTCAGTTCTATCTCTCAGTCCTAACGCTATCCAAATAGGGGGGTCTTGCCTTCCAGTTTCAAGCATCAGCTGCCCAGAACTCCAGCCCAAGTTGTCTCCCCCTGCCTCAGTCACAGACCCCTCATACTGCCGCCTTCCATTGAACACATGGTCTGAACTTGCAATAAAGTTAATGAGCCCATGCTCTCTGAGCGCTGCTTTTGATTGGACTATTTTACTCTTTTCTGCTTCTATTAAAAGGGCACTCTGGCCAAAATGAAAAACCATCTCTACATCTGCTGTGAACCTGCTTACTCGCACCCTACGGTGGTGCTACAGTCATCTCTAGACTGAGATTTCTCAGTTCAACCCCTTACATAGCCAGGGCCTGCAGGTGGCCCAGAGTTTTATTACACAATTCCAAAACCTAAGAATAGCTCAACCACTCTGCAATGGAGTCCCTGTAGTTACTGAATAATAAGCTTTAGTATGTAATAAGCCTGGGATTTTAAGGGGTTGAAGCCTAGAAAACCCTTGTCTGATGATGTATCTTAAAGGTAGGAGCAATGCTTTAAAAACTACAAGCAGCAGAACCAGCCTGAGGGCTGACTGTTCACCCTCTAAACATTTTTTTCCCTGTTATCTGGTTATTGCAGAAGGAAGCCAGATAGCTAACGTTACTGCTGCTGATAAGAAGCTGAATATCACGTCTATATTTATTAGCCTCTACATCAGTGGCTATGCTAGCCGTCAGGATTTCCTTTTTGCTGGATGAAGACACAAAAAGGATAGAAAATTTAGAATTCTGTTGAACCAGTGAGGCTGAGGGATGCAATGCTGAGCAACATAACCAGGGTTGCGTGATATCGGAATACTATAATAGCGTTACATAATCAGATTACAGTTACATCATAAAATACAGGGTGATTAATAGCAGGATTACATCACCTGCTCACACACCAAATGTGCAAATGACAGCAAAAAAGAGACATTATTTAGGCAATAGAACACGAGAGGGAGTGTGTTATCACGAAATAACATCACGGCTGTGATTTGGTCGCAGGCACAAGCCGAAGGCGAGTGTTCTATTGGTTTTATACAACAGTTAAATAAATAAGTAATAAATAAATTAATAAACTGGGCCGTGAACGCGGCGTTTAATATTTTTTAATGTTCGCAGTTCCTTCGCCAAATTATAGTTCCTTAACGAGCAGCTTGTTGCTACGTCAGAGTAACGAGCTCCGCCCACTCGCTGCACAGTCTGCTGTAAGCCTCGCCTTTTGAAGTACAGACTGAGCCATAAAACTGCCGCAATATCAAGTTTAGCTCAGTTTTGTCAGTTTCTGCCAGATCAGTATTAATGTTGTTTTGTTCCAGCCAGTCTGTAAAGCATCTTACAGCCCATTTAGTTTGGCGAAAGGTGTCGGGTTCATTTCTGGCTGATTCCAGGTTGTTCAGCTGTTCTTCTGCCACAGCTGCCGACTGAAAAGCTGCTCAGTGGTGATGACAGTTTGGGAATTTAGTGTCGTCTCATCTTCAGAGTCTGACCAAATCGGCTGTCGGTCAAATGTGATCTTAAAAGTATCCATTTTCTATGCGTCGCTAACGAACACGGGACTGTCACCTCCTGTCCGTAAATACATGCCAAAATCTTAATTTATTTGCTTCAAAAATCTATAAATATCAGAAATCTACAAAAATAAGTTAAAAAAAAGCAATTTAGTGAGTGGAACAGATAAACCTTATTTAAACATTTAAGCTAAAATACTTTATCATCCACATAATGTCCCGATTGTACAACCACTCTGTCACTGCGCAAGTTTGTTTTTAGCATTCTCAGGCTTCATAACTGTAGGACAGTTAGCTAGAATAATTTTGAAGCTATGAAAATGAGGTGCTGTGCTCCATTTTGTATAAACATTAAACAGAACTAAGTAATTTTTGTGCAGTCTGGTCGATTATAACTGATTCCTTAGTGATGCAGAAACATGCAAACTGTAGCTCTAAGCAATGAACCACAAACTAGCAAGAGTGTCTTTCAGTAAAAACATCGTTCAAAACTAAGTTAGCTTGTTCTTCAGGTTTTCATTTCACCGTACCTGATGCAGTAGTTACACCCTGGCATCTGTACACAAGTCGGAATGTAACTGCTCCACCATTTAAGGTGGAAAGGAAAGTTTAGCTGGCAAATAAGAATCCAGTGTTTGTTAGCAATGTTAGCTTAGCATCTCCCGTTATAAACTAAGGAAGCAAACTTCAGATACCAAACACGTCTTGGCTGCACTGATTGACAGCGTCTGGGGTAAGTCATAAATCATGTTTAGCCATTGTGTAGTGTTGATTTGTGGTCTGGTGGACCCACCACATTGTTGCTTTATTAAATCAATACAGCCATAACGATTAATGTAAAAATATCAGATGTTTAAAATATCACAAGTGGCCAGCGTAGGGTTCTCCTTTAGCAGCTGTAGCCAGTCAGCGGCCTGTCCATGTTGTCCACCCTCACACACACACACACAGACACACACACACACACACACACACACACTAACAGCAGGCCATGTAGGAGGAGATCAGAGTGAAGGACACAGCACCTCCACACTTTTATTCCCCGCCGGTTCACCCAACACCACATGTGTAATATAAATGTGTGGGGGGTAACAGAGTGAAGACACTGAAAATGGGTTATTTTATATGTTCTTCACTAAAAATGAGCAAAGACCAAGAATCTGAGGCTGAAATAATAATAAATAACATCATTTTTTATTTTGGTAAACATTGAAAATGGGTCCCACGGACCTGAACACCACACAAGGGTTAGTTTAGTTTTTCCCTAAACTATTATAGTTAGCATGTCTGGTGCTCATGTCCACCTCTCCTCCTGCTGCAGCCACCAACCCTTGTCTGCGCTTCTTTGTCTGACATCTGAATGTTTTAAAGAAATGCCTAATTAAAAACGATTCCCCATTTCATATTTAATGCCGATTTAATATTCTTTCTTTAGAATGTTTTGGGAGGCATGTGAAGATTTCTCCAGGAAAGCTAATTGACTCGGAGCGGCTAATTAAATTAAAGGTTGTAAGCTTAAGATGGCGAAATAATGAGACAAGAGAATGTTGACGCAAGTAGAAATTATCTCACTAAATACAGCTAATCTAGTTATATGTACAGTATTTTCTCTGGGGAAATATGTTTCAGGACAATATGATGAGCTAATGGTGGCAGTAGGGTTGATGAATATGTTGCTCCGTGGTGAACTACTCTGCTTTTCATAGCTCCTCTGGATTTGCCTTCACTTTAAATGATAAGAGATGAGACCATTCTGATTGTGGAGGCCTTTGAATGAGAATTCCACTGATTTTTCTAAATTTCTACATAATCAAATGGTCAAGATGTAAAAGGGGTTTGGTGTGAAATGCTCCATTTTGGACAAATTTACTGAGTCAGAATTGTTCATAGTGGTAGTGATGGGAACCAGACGTCTGAAGCATTTATATAACCTGAGATGTTGTTTTAGGATGGTTTTGCAAAATAGTGGCCAGAGAATTTTTTAATATTATTTTATATTTATATTTTTATCACTATTTTACCATTATCAACATTACATATTAAAACTCAGACACATGTAGGCACACTTGTCATTTTGTGTAGTAAATAAGATGGCTATATTTGTGTTATAGACAGCATGACCCCTGGTTCCTGTCAGCACCACTATATAGAAATTTGAGTTGGTAAGTTTCTCTACAGTTAACTATTTCAATCCAAAGTACTCTAAATGACATTGTTTACATTTCGACAATTGAATTATGCAGAATTTTATTTGAAAATTTGTGAAATTTCCCTTTTAAGCTAAATTATTTTATCCAAACCAGAGAAAATCTTTCTTTTGCAACACAGTTTGAGTCAAATTTGCTTGAGTCATGAATTGAATGACTGAGTTTAAAGTAAACTGATTTGTTTCCTTGCATAGGCATGTTGATACACACCGATCACACATAACATTCTGACCACCTCATTGTTTCTACGCTCCTTGTCCATTTTATCAGCTCCACTTACTATATAGGTGCACTTTGTAGTTCTACAGTTACAGACTGTAGTTCATCTGTTTCTCTGATACTTTGTTAGCCCCCTTTTACCCTGTTCTTCAGTGGTCAGGACCCCCCATGGACCCTCACAGAGCAGGTACTATTTGGATGGTGGATCATTCTCAGCACTGCAGTAACAACGACGTGGTGGTGGTGTGCTAGTGTGTGTTGTGCTGGTACGAGTGGATCAGACACAGCAGTGCTCCTGGAGTTTTTAAACACTGTGTCCACTCACTGTCCACTCTATTAGACACTCCTACCTTGTCGTCCACCTTGTAGATGTAAAGTCAGAGACGATAGCTCATCTGCTGCTGCACAGTTTGTGTTGGTCATCCTCTAGTCCTTCATCAGTGGTCACAGGACGCTGCCCACAGGACGCTGTTGGATGGATGTTTTTGGTTGGTGGACTATTCTCAGTCCAGCAGTGACACTGAGGTGTTTAAAAACTCCAGCAGCACTGCTGTGTCTGATCCACTCAGACCAGCGCAACACACACTAACACGCCACCACCACGTCAGTGTTACCGCAGTGCTGAGAATGATCCACCACCCAAATAGTACCTGCTCTGTGAGGGTCCATGGGGGTCCTGACCACTGAAGAACAGGGTAAAAGGGGGCTAACAAAGTATCAGAGAAACAGATGGACTACAGTCTGTAACTGTAGAACTACAAAGTGCACCTATATAGTAAGTGGAGCTGATAAAATGGACAATGAGCGTAGAAACAAGGAGGTGGTCATAATGTTATGCCTGATCGGTGTATTTGATATACAAACCCACAAGCACTGTCGTCAAACGTTTGTTACTATGGTTATGCTATTTTACTACTAATAAACTGGAACCAAGCCAAATCGAATCAATCAAATGAGCATAAGACTTCGCTCAGCACTTAAGCTAAAGTGTTTTTGCTTAGTGCAGTTTAAGGCACTACGCAGTAATTGTCGTGAAGTGTTTGCTGTACAGATGTGGGCTGCTGTTTCTCCACAGGTGAACACAAGAAACTGAGCACCATAATTCTGCTTTCTCTCTTCTCTTTTTTGTTGATGTGGTTGTTTTGGTTGTTGTTTGTCATCAAAATTCACTTCAAACAGCGGTCGGTTTATGTTCAGCTTGTTAGTGTCATTATTATGTGTCTCGTGAAATTACACCGTATTTTGGTCATAATTATTTATCTCAGTGTGTTAAAAATAACTGAACTGACCCTCGGTTTGTATTGCCTCCCAGGATCAGCAACACTGGGTAACACTAGCAACCTAAGATGCTAGCCAACTGAAACACTAACCAGCTATGTTTATCCTCATCACTTCCAACCAGAGAAATTCTACAGCCAGATAATGATGGGAAAATGAATGTTGAATGTTGCTCAAAGTTAAACGTTGAAAATTGTTTACATTTATTTTCATGTGTGGTGATCAGGGTTGGGATAGCTACTGAAAAATGAGTAGTTAGGTACTTTGTAGCTACTTTCCAAAAATTTGTAGCAGCTACAATTTAACTTCTAGAAAAAATAGTTCACTACTTTTTAGCTACTTTCAAAGCGTGAATGTCAGAATGTTTGAATATCCACCTGAAACACCAAACAAGCCCAACTGACAGTGTGAACAAGGCATTGCATTTAATAATGAGCCAGAAAGAAACGTACAATCGAAACGCTGCAAATATACAAAAAGATCACCAAAAAGTGAGTTTAGGTGTGACCAATAATCAAACTTACACAACCAAAGGTGTGACATCAGAAATTTAGACTAAGTAAAGGCAAAGTCAATCCTTCCAGGTTTTTCCTAACAAAAATCAACAAAAATAACCAAATACAAACCAAACAACTTTGTGCAAGGAATTGTCAACTGTTGAAATAAAACTCCAATTTAAACATTTCAGCAAGATCTGTACGGGCATTCGGAGTCCTTTAAACTTCAGTAACACTTTAGCCTCAAAATCCTCATCAGTGACCCTGACTCTGTTTGGGGTGAGAATCAGGCCTGGATAATCTCTGCACTGCTGCAGAGCTGCTGCGGCTCCACAGCAGAACTAGATTTTTAGCCAAAATAACATAATAATCCTCCTTTACTGTAAAATCATTATAACACACAGTTCTAACACAGTTTTCACAATAAATGGTCTTAAAAGCTGGAGTTAACGCATTACTGCTAATTCACCCTTTAACGCTGAGACTAAGGGGCAGACTGCTGGACACACAGCAACGCAGATAACGAAAAAAGGCAAAGAGAGAGATTTAAGACGAACATCGATAATTTGGAGATGAATTGGCTTATTTACACTTATAAGCTCTCAGCTGGTTTCCTGATAGGCTTAATCGGCAACAATAGCGAGAACGGGACAATTTGAATGAGAAGCAGGAGAATGAGAAGCGACTTCAACTTAAAAAGTCAAACATTGAGAGAAACTCGTGGAAAAGTTTCCTGACTGAGGTGCGAGAAAAGCGGACCGAAGCAAAGTAAGTCTGCATATTTGTTTATATTTTTAGCCTGTACTACATCAGCAGATACCGAGACAGATTTACAGCCAAGATGGTAAAACGGATATAAAATGTTGTGGCTCCCAAGGTGGTTTCGTTTTGGTTGAAAGGACAAAATGGCTCTTCTTAACATTTCGGTTGCGACCCCTGAGCTAAGGCTGCTTTAGTAAGGGGTGATCAGCGTGTGACCGTTTGCTCAAACTGTCCACGGCTTAGTCAGGATTGCACAGTCGCCCCCAGCCCAGTTAACGGCCGCGTTCTGTGGTTCAGATTTTGCGCGGATTGCCTGAAGTCTGTAGCGAAAATGTAGGGAAAATTTTCACTATAGTTACACAAAAATTTGTAGACACTACAAAAAGTAGCGCGTACTTAGCTCCTCCCCCATGGTAGTGATGTTAGATGGTAAACTGACATAAGATGTCTGATGCTCATTGATGGATGTTTCCTGAGCTGTTAGGTTTACCGGTGTGTTCTGTCTGCGCTTTTTTGGCATTTTTTCCCCAGTTTCTCTTCAGTTTACCCAGTGAAGCCACCACATCATTCACACTGCAGCTAACACAGTGTCGAGGAGAACACTAACTGCCAATGTGTTACTTTAGCTAACATATGCTCACACTGGCTAGCATCATGCTGAGCGATGTGGGGAAAGAAAGAGAGGCCCATTCTAACCACTCAGAGAGAGTGAGGCCAACTGTACTGTCTTGGACTCCCGGCCACAGATAGCATCACTGGGGATCAAACTCGAGATCTCCTGAGGAGACAGTCACACCCCTCAGAACCCAACTCGGGAAAGTGTCCAGGCTCTAATGATGAAAAATACAACTCTAAAATTTTTCTGAACACTCCCTCCAGTGTCCAGATTGGGCAGGATTACCAGTGTAATATTTCCTGCAACTCGCTATAAAAAGGATTATTCATCAGTTTTGTTTTTTCATCATCTTAAAGAGCAAAATAAATAGAATTTATGCCTTATTGCAAAATAGTAATAATAATAATAATAATAATAATAATAATAATAATAATTTTTCCATTTAGTGATTTGAGTGAAATATACACTGTTGCCAAAAGTATTCACTCACCCATCTAAATCATTGAATTCAGGTGTTCCAATCACTTCCATGGCCACAGGTGTATAAAGCCGAGCCCCTAGGCCTGCAGACTGCTTCTACAGACATTAGTGAAAGAATGGGTCGCTCTCAGGAGCTCAGTGAATTCCAGCGTGGTACCGTGATAGGATGCCACCTGTGCAACTGTGTGGGGTTGTTTTTCGGTAGTTGGACTCGGCCCCTTAGTTCCAGTGAAAGGAACTCTTAATGCTTCAGCAGAAAAAGAGATTTTGGACAATTTTATGCTCCCACAAAGTTGGGAGCATAAAATTGTCCAAAATCTATTTTTCTGCTGAAGCATTAAGAGTTTTATTTTTCTCTATATTCATTTTTTCATTCCTTCAATCATTGTCTTTAATTTGGCATGTTGGAATCGAACATGAGACAAACAGGACATAAACAGCAAACTGATCCAGGAGAGGTCAGTTAACTGCAGCCAAACTCATCTTCAGTTTATTTGACCAAAAATATATTTACATCATATGTTCGCTGCGTAGTGACAATGTCACTGTAACTGTAGACTGGTGTATGATGGAGAGTGCAGCATCATCCAACACATGTAACTTATTGGTAACTGCCCTAATGGCTGATTATCACATTATCAAAGTGCAAACAATCACACATTATTCTGGTGACTGCTTTATTAATGATAGCTGACTCACTTTCCATGAATAAGGTGGCCAGAAGAGTGGTCATACATATAATACATTTCAATAATATTGCTCTCAGAAAGTGGGATAGGATTAAATAACGGAGGGAACGCAGTGATCCACACTCATGTCTGTGTGATGTTTACGTAAATATGGCCGTGTGGTTAATGAGGCTCAGAGAACCTGTTGATGGGATTGTTTTTCCTCTGGTTTTGTATTAAGCTTATTTTATTTAATAGTCTATTCAGGGGATCTTAACTTTATGTAGTAGTTATTTATTTACAGTGATGGTTAAAGCTTTGTAGCTCGGTAAGTTACAGCATTCCTTAATCCGTGTAGATATTCATAATAGATTAACGTTAGAACCTTCTTACACAAACCTGAAGTTAGCTTATTCGCCAGCTTCTTGTTCGAATTTTCTCATTCCACCTTAAATGGTGCAGCTTACGGCACCAGTGACTGCTGCACTATTTAAGGTGGAACAGGAAAACTTGAGCAAGAAGCTGGAGAATAAGCTAACTTCAGCTCCGTCCTTCTTACTGTGTTTTGGGGGTTTATTTTATTTTTATGTGTATTAAGATTAGAAGTGATTCACACATTGATGGATTTGCTGATGTGTGTGAGATTGTGGCGTTTCTAATCACACTAAACTCGGTTTTTAACGTAAATTGCAGACTGAATACTTTCCTGCTGGTCTGGATGGCTAATTAGCGCGA